>NW_015090783.1:7631926-7759031 GCF_001431845.1 Calidris pugnax | reverse complement strand
TTTTTTTTTTTTTTTTTTGCATAGTGTTTCTTATGTGGTGTTTAGCTTAAATTTGGGCTGCCTGCTACCTGTGCAGCTGGTACTTAACTTCCACTGGTTGTCCTAACTGTGGAAGAGTGGAGCAAGGGGTCAGAAAGGAAACTGTTATTTAATTCCAGCTCTGAAAGTCAACTGTTGAGTCCCTGCTCTTAGTCAATTTGACCTATCGCGCACTAGGCAACTTTTCCAGTTCCTAAAGCACCTTTTTGCCCCTACTCTCCCCTCGTGACTTGTTTTCCAGGGCTTTTTCAGCAGTGTTCTTTTTTTTTTTTTTTGCATAGGGTTTCTTATGTGGTGTTTAGCTTAAATTTGGGCTGCCTGCTACCTGTGCAGCTGGTACTTAACTTCCACTGGTTGTCCTAACTGTGGAAGAGTGGAGCAAGGGGTCAGAAAGGAAACTGTTATTTAATGGGAAGAATCATGGAATGGTTCAGGTTGGAAGGGATCTTGAAGATCATGGAGTTCCAACCCCCCTGCCATGGCTCCCAAGGTACTATTTGGTGCTTATGTTCAGGTAATGTGACATTGCACTGTTAAAGGGGAAAGACTTCCTCACGTAAAAAATAGCTAACCTGCAAAATGAGGGAATCTCCTAACAGCTTCTATTCTAATAATGCATTAGTTAAAACATCGGGATTTGGAGACCTGGGATTGCATGTTCTGCCATAAAAAGGAGGAGTCTGAACAGTAGATGTGAATGCATGATCTGTGTCGTGTGAGTTGTTGCTGGTGTTGCTTCATGAAATTCCTATGGAAAAAATAAATCGGGGGTGAAAGAAAAAAGAATATCTACCCAGAAGTGCCTTTGGGTTGGCTGGTGTTTTTCAGTATCTGCAAATTCTATGACAAACTGTGAAGGTATTGCTTATACACAGATGGATGCACTCCTTTAGAAGAAGGAACAAATGGAGATTTGACTCTGTTGCTCATGTCTCAATGTAATGCTACATGCTAATTTCTGGAGCATGTTAAAGATGACCATGCCATGAACATCACAAACAGAAAGAGGTGGCAAGCCCTGCCAGGTACTGGAGGTACTTTTTTCTTTTTTTTGTAATGGGTTGAGATGTTGAGATTAACGAGGCAGCAACGCATCTGCGTTAAATATGGTGTTTGGGGTGTGGCTTTTCTGCTTGAAACATGCAAGGCTGAGTTTTAACAGGACTATCTGTTATATTAATGCCTAGACAGAGACTTGACCAAAGACTATGTGCAACTGAAATGAGGTAGTTGTGCATAGCACAACCTGTATATAGCAAGCTATTCATCTATCAGAACCAGAAACACTAACTTCAGGTTTCATAACTTTCTCTGACCCCATCCTCAACTCTACTTGTGCATAAGTGAAAGAGTAACTTTCTGAGGAGCATCCAACTTGTTCCAGCTCTGTGCTGGTAAGAACATGCCACGGATGAGACTGCATTGCCCTTGAAGAAGGACATAGGCATTTGCTTAATTTTGGTGTCTCACTGTTATAAAACTTGCCTTTCAGCAGTAGGGGCAAAGAGTAACAGTTGGATAATTATGATTTAGAACAGGGTTTTCTCACAGCTAGCAACCTTTCTGTGTCACCTTGCACTCTCTAAGACAAATCTGGTGCCAGGGAGACACTCTTCTGACCTAGACCTACTTCAGGGACATAGTTTTATAGTTCTAAAGTTGCTATTAAGTATAAAACCTGGTACCAATCGCACTTACGGGGTTAGTAAATTAAGAAAAGGGTTTGGTTCAGCAGACTGCATCTGAAATTCCCCTATAAAATATTCATCATTTAATATTAAAGGTGTGACAGACTGGAAGTGCAGTTCAGTTTGTTGGGGCAGAGAGCAGCTATCTTTGCACACTGTCTGCTTTTTCAGAGGTTAGTTGGTTTGGAACAGCTCCTGACAGAATCTTTTCTATGGAGCATCATGGGTCACACATCAATAAATTAAATACAGCAAAAGTCGTATGTGTTACTAACTGAATATGGCCTGGGCTCTGAATGTGTATTTCAGATTGGCCAGTAGAAACAGCAGATACATCAAATCCTTCTGAGCCTGCAGCATATTTTCTGTGCCAGTACGTACTTTCCAGAAAGCTTCCATTTTTGCTCAAGTTCTCTTGGACAATAGCAATATAATTGAAGGGACCTGCTCTCTTGATGCAGTGTCTTGAAAGGGATATTTGAAAGTCCTTTTTGAAAGATGGGCACATGATAAATCCCTTCCAAATATCTCAAGGCTGAAAAGCTCATGTTTGATAATACTGATTTTACCAAATGTAAATGTTAAACAGAATCCATTCTGTTGCTATTACAGAAGAAGAAATATGGTTCGTATTCCCAAAAACTTTTTCTCTTGGGGCTAAGCCAAACTTTGTTAATGAGTCATTGTAGTATAGCTACCATCCTTCTGAAGTAAGTAAAGATCCAGCCAAACTTTGTTAATGAGTCATTGTAGTATAGCTACCATCCTTCTGAAGTAAAGATCTAGTGTATCAAAGGTTGGAGTGGGGCAGAGGGAGTGGACAGGTTTGGAATTGAGACATTAACCACTTGACTGATCCTGGTAGGTCAAAAGATAGCATCTGGCAGTGCTGACTGGCATCCAGGCAGACTTTGCTTCATCCTACATTTGCAGGACAGTCTTCTGGCTAAAAATCAGCCTCAGGACACGGGGCTTGCTGTTCCCAAGTTTCAGGCAAGCTGTGTTTTGCCTGTGCGAGATTCTGGATGAGCATTCAGCTCTTGTGTTCAAAGCTGGGTCTGAGGTCTCCAGCAAGCCATGGACAGCAGCAGTGGCATACGCTTTGGTAGATGAGTCCTTAGGGTCCAAAGCCAGTTCGTGCAGCTCATCACCTTGAGTCTGGTTGCTGCTGGGGTTTATGCTACACTGTTCAACAGCAGGTGAGCTGTAACCTTTGAGCTGCAACCAGGGTTCTAGACTTGGCACGAACAGGTATGTAGGACTGTTGCTTAAAAGCCTCAGTGAGGTTTAGTGATGGAGGGCAGGTTTCTTCATCCCTGCTTTCCTGCTCTGACATCCTCCCTGCCAGAGGGTGCTGCTGTGGGAGCAAGGGTAGCAGAACAGGCATTGCATCTTCTTATTGCAGCTGGAGTATTAATCCAAGCTAAAAGCAGTGACAATTTAAGGTAGTGAGTAGCCATGATTGCTGAAGAACAGGTGTGTGAGCTGATCAGGTGCCCTTGCGTTGCAGGCAGTCGCTCACACTTGGCAGAGAGGTTATTCCCTCCAAATGTCATCTCAGCTGAATCTATCTGGGTGTCTGGGTTTAAGTTGCGAGGTTACAGACACATTAGAAATCCAGTCTCTTTTTGAACCACAAGGGTGCCAGTTTTTAGGCAAGAGGGGTGTGAGGGTATATGACCACGTGGAGAGGGGAGTACTTCTACTTAAGATGACCACATATTTGCCCAGTTGTTTAATCAGAACTTAAGAGCTAGCGATAAGGTGAAGGAAAAGTCATGTTTGCACCACATAGTAACTGAATCCAAGAACATGGAATGATTCTGCTGGTGATACACAACCTTTGTGGATGCTAAAATATGCATTTTAAAAGGTGTGGATTCTTGACTCTTCACCTAGTCAATGATTACTTATGCATTCCTCTGGTACTATGAATTCAGACGTAATGAGTTTCAATGAGTTAATCTCCATGAGCAGAGCAGTACAAATATCAAATAGTGTATTACGCTTCGGAGCGCTTTTGTGGGAAGAGAAGTGGTTACTGCTACAAGGATGTGTTGTCCCTAGAAGGGGTTAGCTGCCTGAGAAGGATACATATCCTAGGCAAAAGGAGAGGACAGACTTGCAAATACTCTTGAGAGGTAAGGGGGAATTAGAAATTACCTTCATTAAACCATTCCCCTCAGCCTGGAAGTGCTGTGTGGGATTTCTTATTCTGCAGAACATGGGGCAATGTGACTTATTTTTTAATATATCAGATGAAAACTTACCACAAGAGAATGATAGAATCTGACTGGTCTGAATAAGCTCAGGTCTAATAAATAACTTCTGGTTTAATGCCAGAAGAGCATCTGGAAATATTTTTGCAAAAGTTGGGAGACTAGAACTGTTTTAATGAGGCGTTTTGATTTTAAATTAGGAGTGAATGTAACAGTGGTATTCTGAATGAGTTTATAACACTTTAGTTTAATAACTTGCACTTTTGAGATTTGAGTTTGCCAGTTCTAGATTCCTGGGAGGTCCCCAACTAGAAAACAATGAGAAAACCAAATGAAGTGGGGTATTCTGCATTTATTCCACCTTTCCACTTCATAGTTTATGCTGAAGTGTCTTAAAATAAAAAAATGTTGCGTTGGACACTAAAATTTCTGCAGGAAAATATGAAAGTTTTTTGGGAAAAAAGTTACTTCAAGAGGAAATTATTGTCTTTTTCTCAGTGAACTCATAATTTACTCTACATTGGACAGAATACTACGTGTCATTAGGCTTCAGAAAACTTAATGCCTGTAGAGGAGTTGCAAATCTTGATTACAATAGTTCTCTTTGTGAACAGCGTACCTGAAAGCCAGCTGGAACAGCCTGCTTTATACAGGGACTTTTCGCTCAGTTCTGTTCAGTGTCAATTATCTCTGGTTTGACATCACAGCAGTAAGTAGTGACCACTGATCTGTGCTGAGATGCCTCTCCTTGACATTGATCTGTTTGCACATGAGCCCTCAATGCCAGCCTTATCAGAGGCTGATAGCTAAAGGCAGAAGCTAAAGGCTTTTGACCTGCACCTGCAGGGAGGGAGGCAGTAAGTCACGCAGGGTGCAGGCCAGCTGGACAGGAACCCACCTGGAGGTGCTGGCTATGAGGGAGCCTCTGAATGGAGTTGAATGGATTTACTGTCTTTCTCCAGGGACTCCTCTGTCCCCCTGTTCCAGGCAGGGCCAGTGCTGAGACCTGAGTTCAGAAGCCTCTTTGGGCTTCTTCATGGCTTGGCTGAACTCTGCTTTAGTTCCCTTATCTCTGGTGGAGGTGAAGATTGCATAAGACTTCAAATTAAATACCTCTTGATGGATAAGTACAAGAACTTCATAGTTTTAATTTCCATCTTAATACCAGAAAGTGTCTCCGGTCTCATTGTGCAGCCTAGAATTGAATAGACTTGAAATAGCTGCTCATTTTGAATTCCAGATACTTCAATATTCGAGTCATAGTCTTCTACAGAAATCTGTGTAAGACTTGAATCAGGAATTATTTCCTTAGATACAAGAGGTGTTTGCTAATAACTTGTATAACGTCTCTAGAAGGCATCTTGTGGACAAGATAGAAATAGTTATGGAAAAATGCCTGCTAGTCACCGTGAAGATCAGTACCTGATAGGAGATTGTCTGCCTGCATGGTTGGTAGCAAAACCAGCGTCCTGATCAGAGGCATCCTGGTGACTGTTACTATAAGTCCTAGTAAAAGGCCTGAGGGGGAAAAAGAATTATTAGCACATAAACTTGTAGATCAGAATCTCAAATCACTTAAGTTCCTGTCTTATTGCAATAACTGCAGGGCAAGGCTGCATGGGTTGGCTTACATGGGACCAGACCTTTGTGAGTGCAGACAGAAGGCATAGGGAAATAAACCCTTTCTTTTTTGGGGTGCTCAAAAGCAGAGTGCTCAGGAAGTTTGTCTTCTCTAACAAAGCCATAGAAGGGCAGGCGTTAACGTATCGCTAACAAAGTTACAAAGTTTTTTGCCATTTGGGCTAACACAAACCTGTTAGTGGGTAGAAATATCTGAGCCATTCCAGTTGAGTCCAAGAGTAAAGGTATGTACAGCCTGCACCAGCTTGCCCACCGCTGCTTTGGGAGTAGTTGTGGTGAGATGCAAAGACCCCATTATTGCAATTGGAGAGCTCTAACCTGGTAGGCAGGAAGCAGGTCTGATGCTACAACTATGTAATCTTTACACAATCCTTGTTGTGTAAGGTGTTTACCCCCTGGCCTTTGGGTAATTATGGCATATATTAGCCTGCCAGAACCTAAGAACTGTAGATTGTGTAATGAAGGAGTGGTTGATGGGGAATGGGCGACCTAAGCTTTGGATTTGGTGTGTGAGAAAGCGTAACAACCAGTTAGGAGAGGGGCAAAGACCCTACTTAGCCAGAGCCACGCTAAATCTTCCAGAGCTGCTAGAAAACAGGAATATAAGCAAAGTACAAAATGCATAACACAGAACAGCAAACAAATCTTGGAAACTTCTCCCCCTTTGGAGGTGGAAGGAACAGCTGAAACTTATACACAGAACAGCAAACAAATCTTGGAAACTTTGGAAGTGGAAGGAACAGCTGAAACTTACCAGAAATAGCCATGGACAGTTCCAGTGTACTTTCTGTATTGGTTTTGTATAATTTTCTTCAGTGCAAGATCTCTTGGAGCAGATAACCCCAGCTAATTAGCTGCTCAGAGGTCAATGACCCCAGATGTTCTTCCAGATGAAAGCAATTGGTTTTGTATAATTTTCTTCAGTGCAAGCTGTCTTGGAGCAGATAACCCCAGCTAATTAGTTGCTCAGAGGTCGATGATCCCAGATGTTCTTCCAGATGAGAACAGTTATAATTTTCTTCAGTGCAAGATCTCTTGGAGCAGATAACCCCAGCTAATTAGCTGCTCAGAGGTCAATGACCCCAGATGTTCTTCCAGATGAAAGCAGTTGTTGGCCATTGTCCTTACTGACAGTTGAGAGAACACATGGTTAGGACAGTTATACCTGAGAATTTAAACCATCTTCTGACTAACTAGGTGTGCACACAGACTCCTAGTGCAAGGGTTTCCCACAGATAAAGGAATAATTTGCTTTTTTCATCACACTACCTCTCAGCAAGCTCCCATTGAGGACGAAGCAAGGTGACAATGGTGTGGGGAGCCAGCACCAGCTTAGACCCGCCCCCAACAGCCATTAGCACAAGGATAGATATAACTTCTTCACCTCTGAATGTGGCCTGGCCCTCTGGCAGGATGCTGGGAACAGCCATCGGGAATAAGCAGCCTGTCCAGTGAAACAGTACCTACATCTGTGGCAAGACAGGATATCAGTGATTGTTTCTGCATACCCGATCCTGAAGTGTGGTGTCAGCTCAAGTAGCTGAGTTACAGTCTTATATAAACTTCAGAGATGGTTCCACCTGCATGATCGGTTGTAGACACCTTCGTTAGGTTGTCACGTAATGCTGGATCAGTAATGGGGCACTTGTGTGAACAGCCTTTGGGCTTCTGCTAGGAAACTGGTTCTGCTCTTTCTAGGTTTCTATTGGCTTATACTCCTGGGGGACAATTCGCTGACAACCTTGTGGCTGTTTGCTTTACATACATTCTCACCCAGAAGTCACTGGCAGTTTGCTCTACACAACAGTAGAGTGGGAAAACATTATTTCAACTGGTTTTTATTAATTATTTAAATATGCACTGTTATTGCTATGGATTAGACTTCAAATTTTATCAGAAGAGCATAGCCTATGCCCTGTGATGAGATTCAAGATTGCATGAGTGCTGCATGGGGAAAGTAAGGACAGATGTCTCAAATCTAATGGCCAGGTATTGGCTATGGGGCTGGGGGTGGGAGTACAAGGAACTCTTAGGAATGGGTGCTGAGGTATGCAGCTGTTGCAAGATGGGTTTAAATCAGAAGCCTGTTGGGTTAAAGTTTGTGGTTAAAGTTTTAGGTGTTGTCAGTGGATGCTTCCTTCACTACTTCATTCAAGAGGAAGGCAATGCGTGACCATACCTGGACTCCTCTGTCATCCTCTGGTATCCCACTGTTCTTGCTCCTCTGCTTTCTGGCTGGTACGTCTCCTCTTTCAGTTCTCCTGGCACTTTCCCTGACCACAGCAGGTTCCTCATCTCTACAGCACACCCCAGCCCTCTTGGCAGAGATGCCAGACCCTGTATCCCCTGCCTGACACTAGCCAGGCTGTTGCACTGGGGTTCTTTTAATTCAAAACTAGTGTCATGTTTAAATAAGGTTGTGAGCGTTGTGACACATCCAAATACAGCTCAATGGGGTTGCTTGTACAAGCATAACTCTGCTACTTACTGGTCCTCCCTCCCTCCTAATATAAATTAAGATAGACTATCGGGCTGCATTTTAAATTCCATGGCTAAGGCTGACTGTTGGACATTTAAACTGCGAGAAATAATCATATTGCATTTAATGGTTTTATAGCCCCTCTCTCCTGGAGACCTATTGCTGCTGGCAAGCAGTGCTGTGTGACTGAAGTCCTAGCCAAGCTTCCAACAGCTGGATTTGGCAGGGATCTGGAGGTTAAAGTCAGCCTCAGCAGATAATAGTTGGGGAGCCAGCTCAGGTGGTGGCCCGCAGCTGCTGCTCCACTCCCAGCAATAAATCATAGTGGGGACTTGCCTTTGGAGCTGAGGCTGAAAAAGGACATTGGTGCAAAAACTCAGCTGTTCCTGTAAAGCACCTCCCCAGGGCACAGGACAAGTACGCAGAGGTGGGTTAGAGAATGGGTATCTGCAGGCTCCTGATCCATCTCCCCATGGCTGTATGGCAAGGAAAACACCTGTTCAGCTCTCTGCTGTGCCACAGTTAGGAAGGCAGTAAGGACTGTGCAAAGGATGCTTCACTTCAGGATCGTGTCTACAATAAGTTAAAGAGCTTATGGGAGTTGAGGTGGCAGCTCAGCTTATGGCAGTTAAGGTGGAGCTCAGCTGAATTTGTTATTTGTACTATTGAAGATGAAAAAGCTGCACATCTTTAGCTCGTACATCTGCTTCTTCCTTAGTAGGATCAATCTGTCGGATGGCATAGATGCACTTTTATTAAGAACATTCATTCTCTTTTTCTGGGCCCACTTGGGCTCCAGAGATCCAGCCCAGAGGGCAATGTGGTACCACAATGTGGTGCAGGAACAATGCCCAGCAACCAGTGTCACTTCTTCACAGCAGACTGCGTGCTTGTTCCTGCCCCCGGTGGTGTGTGTCTTATCCTTGTCCCGGGGGCTGGCAGTGGGCCGGGACCCGTGCCTGAGGCGTATGGAGTGGGCTGGAGGGCCCTTTTCAAGGTCTGTGTGCTTACTGGGGCAGCTAGACACTCAGCATGGAGCTCTGTGGGTCTAGGTGATGCTCATGAGTGGCACCCGAATCCAGAGAGGAGGTGAAAGATGAGAGCAGAAGTCTTGTCTGAGGTTTTCCCTTCTCTCCGACTCTCAGAATCACTTGTCTGACGAAGCAGTAGCTCTTTACAGGAGCCCAGCAGTGAGGCAAGCAGTTGGGGAGGAGAACAGCACAGCCCAAGCCAGGAGCCTACGGGTTAACACACCAGCTACGGGGCTCCAGTCACCCCAGGCTTGCAGGAGAGCCCAGCATAGAGCAGCCTTCAGATGAAACAAAGTACCTTCTGCCTAGCTGGGGCGCAGATAAAAGATTCCATGGCATTTCTTGTGAAGCCTGGAGGAGACTGCCAGTGCTGAAGCTGAACTCTCTCTGCCAACAAACAAAACTGTCTTTAAACTCTGAGGCTGTGTGTGAGCTATTGTTGGGGACATAATGGCTTCTCTGTTTCCCTGCTCAGTCATTGCTCTGCAAACATGCCACTGGTCTCTTTTAAAAGTAGTTGAGTGTAAATCAAGTTCTAGAACCTGGAAAGAGGTTTCATCCATTTACCTTTTACTGCCCTCGGTTGACATTTGTTTACAGAACAGCACATACAGTAGATTTACACCCCAGTTGGAGCTGCTTTACTCGGAGATGGACATCTTTAGTGCTCAGACTGAGACTTGCGGATACAGGAATTGGATAGCAAATGTGTATCTCCTAATTTAAATAACAGGAGTGGGGTCGAGGTTGAGGGGGCAGTGCTTGCTAATCTCCTCCCTCGGAAAAGTTTTGGTTTGGCTGGCCTGGCCTGTTTCCTCTGGTTAGCTCAGTGCTGGCACACTCGCTGCTCCTTAGTCCTGCGTGTGCTGCTGCAAGGCACCGAGCGCTGCTCTGACTGCTGGAGTTTGCTCTACTTTGGGCTGTTGAACATCCACAGAGGGTGGGGTTGGTGGATCCACTCTTCACCCACAATGCCATGGGTTGGCTTGTCTCTGAGGATGGCAGATGCTTTCGTAAGGTAAAGGGCATCTTCGCTATCTCTTATTGTACAGTAGTCACGGTGAAAACCCAAAGCTGTACTACACGGGGGGAAGTTAGTCCCTGAAGGCAATATGATGAACTTAGGTCTTTTTTGCTGGAACAATCCTGTAATGGGAAAGGAAATGGATCTAAGAGTAGCTGTTCAAGCTGTATTTTGTGAACTGTCAGTCCCAACAAGCTGGCAGTGACTCTCCATCCCCTCAGTAGCTCTCAACTCATTCTGGTGTGTATCTGGAATGTGCTTACAGGACAGCTCCTTGGTGTCCTGTGCTCACTCACAGATGAGCTGTGTAACCCTGTGTGCCCCAAGAGCAGCTGTGTGTAGGACTGGGAAGCTCAGAGACACGAGTACTGGCCATCGCCCTCTAGAAGCAGCAAGCTCCTTGGAAAGGTGCTCTGGCCAAGGGCCCTGAACTGGAGGGGGTGCTGTGCTCACGCTGGGGTATGCCAGATAGCTTCAGTCAAGGTTGCTTGCTAATGACTAAGATGAGTTTTGCTCTGGTCATTGAGAACCTTCTGGACAGAGACTCCTTCACAGATATGGTATTTAAAAGTAGATTGTATGAAGTTAAATGTTTTTAAAAATATTTCCTCTGAAGATGATGTGAATCATGACTAACACCAATTATGTTCTGCTCCTTGGATTTCCCTTCTCACCGAGGAATCTGCTGCTGTTTCGGTGTATGAGGTTACCTACCTGCTGTAAGACAGGTTCTTACCCAAGTAACAGCTGTTGGTTTGGGGTCTTTTCATTGCTGGTACTTTAACACTTCAGAGCTGTTACCAAAGGGCTTCTAGGAGTCCCTGGGGTGCTCACTGAAATAGATCACACTGCAAATACGATGGCAGTAATGGGTAAAGGGGAAGCTGATAAAAGCTTTGTGTTAGAATGGTTGTTCTGCACAGAGATGGCAAGGACATAGAGAAACGGTACCAATGGTGCCCACAGGAAAGGTCTTGATATGAGTCTGAGTGAGGAAATATCTGGGAGACTCTGTCTGTGAGAGATTCAGAGGAGGAGGAAGCTGTTCACTGCCCCACAGTTAAAAAAGCAAGAGCTGTAAAGATGGGAAGAAGTTATATGTACAGGCTCACCGTGTGGCTATGACGTAGGGAGGAAGAGGTCAACACAGGTGGCTGCTCACCTGGCAAAGCCAGCCTGCCTCAGGGGAGCGGGAGGGATGCAGTCCTTGACTCCATCACATTACAAAGGAGGTAAACAGCCTGACAGTGTGTGTTGGAGGGGGGAATCTGGTTAAAAGTCTCTGACTGGTATTACTGACTTGATTTGGGAGCTAGATCAAATCCAGTCTGACACTGGCACCCTGTCCTCCCAAGCAGAACAGTGACTTAAATGCTTGCTGAGCATCTAAAATCCTCAGAGCATAAAATCACAAAAAACAATCAGTAGTTCTGTCACTACTGAAAGGAAACAGTAAAAGAGCATCTTGAACATCCCCTCTCCTCTTCATATTCTACTTCGCTTCAAAACAGGACATCACCCTGATGTAACTGTCAAGGCCAGAATTGGGCTCACACCTTCCCTGGCCATTCCTTCCCAAACTGCCCTTCCATATGCAGAGCTGTTGGCTGCTGGGGGGCAGAGGGGAAAACAGAGGGTGTAGAAGAAGGTAGATGAAAAGACTGCTCTTGTGCCTGATCCTCTGCTCCCTAGTTCCCATGTGGCCCAGAAGCAGCAAGGCTGACAATCCTGTCTCTTCCCACAGGAACATGAAGAAGCGCTGTGTGGTGGCCGGAATCCTGGCTGCAGCCCTGCTGGGGCTCATCCTGTTCCTGGGACTCTTCTTCGGGCTGCGCTCTGACTCAGGGGACACACACACTTACAAGAGGGCGGCTGTGGCTACAGACGCGGGGCAGTGCTCAATAATTGGAAGGTACCCGCTAATTGTGCCGTGACTCTCATTAGCTCTGACAGCTCTTGCGCAAGACAAAACTGTTGTTTCCCTGATGTTCAGGTGCAAGCCTGGCAGTTGCCCAGCACAGATAATCTCCAGCCTTCCTGTAGAAAGAGGAGGCCATGATAAAACCTGGGATTTTGCCATCCCTGACCAATGTTACTGCAGTTGCTGAAAGACAATGTAGCAGGCAATGATTCCCTAGATGTGTGAACAATGGGAACAAGAGGTGCTTTTCAAACTCCTTTTAAAAACCATTTATCAAGCTGTCCTCCAGTTCTAGATGCAAGTGCTTCAGATTCCAGGCTCCTCAGAGAGTTGTTATTTCTCTCGTGTAATGAATGTGTCTGGGATGCCTGTCCCCCCATGTACTTTGACACAGTGTTTTCAAGCTAGTTTGGATATATCCCTGATGAGGGCTGATCTGGTCTGCACCTAGACCATTAGGATCTGTTCTCTAAGGTGACAGAAGCTCAAAACTTCCTGTTCTTGAGGAACCTATAGTCTGGGTGTGAACAAATGTGCATTAGAGAATCTGTTGTAGCTGCTCTGACGAGATGAATCCACTGCTAAAAGGTAGCTGAGACACTGTAACATGTCACCATACAATGCCTTCTCTTCTGCTGCACAGGGACATTCTTCAGCAAGGTGGATCAGCAGTGGATGCTGCGATTGCAGCTCTGCTTTGTGTAGGACTCATGAATGCTCACAGCATGGGCATTGGAGGGGGCCTCTTCTTTACCATCTACAACAGCACAGGTAAGGGGCAGGGCCATACACATCTGAAACAGTTTGAGAACTGTTTATCTAAAGCAGGTGATCTGTACTACCTGAGTGAAGGTAAAAGACTGACTCTCTCAGCCTCTGGGGTAACATGCTGTCCTCAAAATAATTGCTAAGAAATTGGCTCACATTCATCAGACTTCTTCATCAGAGACCGTGCCTGTTTGTTGAGTCTGGAGCTAAACATCATCTTCCTTGCTCTGTCATTAAAGGAAAAGTGGAAATCATTAATGCAAGAGAAGTGGCTCCAAAAAAAGCATCGGAGGACATGTTTGGGAACAACACACAGCTCTCACTGAAAGGTATGGCAAAGGCTGTTTCACTGCTTTGAGGGGACCACATAGCTCCAACATTAGCTGCTACTAACATATCTAAATTAAGAACACTTCTTATGGTTAGGTTCTTGCATATCTACAGCGTTTCTCACCTAGAAATGTCCTCTACTTTACACAGTCTGCAAACTCCATCCTGACAAGGAAGCTAAAAATAATGTCCTTCAAACTAGTTGGTCCCCTCAGCAGTTTCTGCTTTTCACTTAATGAAAACACAGGTGAATCCAAAGCACTGAGCATGGGCTGTTCTGTATTTGCCATCTTTCCTTTTCACCTCTTTGAATAAATCTTTGTGGATCAACTTAGTTCTTGTCAGTTCAAGTCTCCTCCCTGAATACCTTTTGTGGTGGCTTCAACTGATGGGCTTCAGAGAAGAAGTAGTAATTTCCTTTCAGGGAAGTATTTTCTAATCAAAAATAGAAAGAAATACTAACTAATTCTCTTCATGGTCACTCCAGTAACCCAGGAGGAACAGCATCTTGGAGGGGGTTTGAGAAGTGTTTTGGACTTCTGGGAGTTGCCAATAAAAACAGGATCAAAGCAAACTGCTGCATCACTGTGCAATGTAGTAATCAGTCTATTGTAATTGCAGTTACAATGCTGCAACAAAGATTTTGGCTGAAGTATGTGCACAGTCTGTGTCCTCTTATGTAGTGTCTTCTCCTCTGAGGGACTGGAAACTGTAGGTAGTTATGACAGCTTCTTTGCTCTGAGCAGCTTTTCTCTGGTACAGAGCCTACTGAGGGGAAAGGACCCAAAAACTTGAGTTACCAGCAAGAGGATAGAGGTGTTTCAGCAGTCCAGAATATGTAGGCATACATGTCAGACAGAATAATTCTGTTAGCATTGTATGCACAAGCTGGGCTGTTCATAGTATACGTAATCCCTGCCTAAAAACAGGGCTGATAGAGAAGCCTGCTCTACCTCCTACCCCACTAATCACTTTCTTTTCTTGATATGGAAGACTAATACCTTCCTTATCTGCTCCAGGAGGACTGTCCATTGCTGTTCCAGGAGAAATCCGCGGGTATGAACTGGCTCACAATCGTCATGGCAAACTGGCGTGGAAAGAACTGTTTCAGCCCAGCATCAAGTTGGCAAGAGACGGATTCCCTATTGGGAAAGGCCTTGCAGCAGCCATCAAATCAAAACAGGAGGCAATTGAAAGAAATCCCTCGCTGTGGTAGGTAGAGCAGTTGCTGTTCCGTGCAGAGAGATTTGGGGTAACTGCATCCTAGCTGAAAAGTCTCGTGTTTGTGTAATGTAGAGTCTGTGAGGACTGTGCCTCGCCTCCAGTGACGGTACTCGCTGTACCTGCTGATGTTATTCCAGCTACCTGAAGGTGCTAAATCATGTGGCCAATTTTAGGAATGTTCAGTCCTGACCTTTAAAGGGAGATAAATTCTGTTCTTTAAGTCCATTTATCTGAGCAAAGGTGGAATTAGAATACCTGCTGGGATAAATCCATCAGATGGCAATGTATTTTCTGAATCCCAGCGTTTCCTCATGCTGTAAGTGCACCAGCTAATCTTCCCTGCATTTGGGGCAATTGCAGAATCTCCTTGAACATCTCATCTGCTGTCAGGCAGTGGGAATTGAGGTCATCTCTTACTCTGCACTCAGCCTTCCTGAAACACTGCCTCTGACCATTCACTACTGGCAATGACTATGAACATGAAGGGGTTTGAATGCTCCTCTATTTCTTCTTATGGTCAAACCCTTAGTTTCTATGTCCAGCCCCACTGGAGATCATGCTTAATCCTCTCTTTTCCTTAAAATCTCTGCCAGCTGCAGATTGGTTTCAAATCCAATTGGGATGTACAGCCTGGGCCTATCTTCTGTACTTCCATCTGGCAGGTGCACAGCAGCACATTCATGATCCATGATGAGGGAGCTAGACAGGAAACTGTCTACCTTGGTGCTCTGACAAACAGGGTTCAAAATGCATTCTCCTGGACTCACTGGAAGCTTTGAGCCTCGTAGCTTCATAGTCTGTGCTCTCAACAGAACTGTGTGAGTTCAAGGGTATGGCCCCTCCTGGGCATCTTGAGGCAGTTGTTGGCCCCTTGGGCAGTTAGGGAGGGTGGCCTTCCTTGGTGAAAAATGTGGACACTCCTTTCTGCAAGCTTTGAGTAAATTCTGAGCAATGTGGAATGCTGGGTCAGAAACCACTGCTCACTTTTATATCCCAGTGAGAGATATCAGGGCCCCTGGAGCATGGCTCAGGCAGTTTCTCATCTCTCCAAGAAGCCTCTAGCACGAACACTCAAATACTGTGACAGCTGGTACAGGTACACACAGTTTTGAACTTGTCTCAGATCTGATCTTCTCAATCTGCTTTTTCTGTTAGCGAAGTGTTCTGCAGAGGAGGGAAAATTCTGCATGAGGGCGATATCATCAAGATGCCTAAACTAGCCAACACATACGAGACTATAGCCAATGAAGGAGCAGATGCCTTTTACAAAGGAAGCCTGGCAAGACAGATCATCGATGACATCCGCAGTGTAGGTGAGAAACAGGACATCTGTCCAAAACAGCATGAGTGACCTAACTGCTGCAGCTCAGCATCCAGGGAGGAGCTGGTGACCTGCAGAAGCCTTGGAAGTGTGTCAAGCCTGCTGCCTGAAATGCCACTTCTGAGATCTGTGGCAACAGAACACCCATGAGAAGCCATTAGCAGTTTAATGGATGCATTTGAAACTTAGTCAGAAATTGATAGTTTGTACTGTGCGTTCCTGTACCATGTAGTCTCGCCAGTCTGTGCATTTCTGGAAAGACCTTAGTAGATACGTGCTGTTTACAGAGCCTGAATCCAACAAGTTTCTACCTAAAACATGACGTACGTGGTCCTGTAAGCTCGGAGCTCGTTTAATCTCTCAGTGCCACTAGATGGTGGTAGTATCCTGTCCTTACTAGCTGGCATTGGCTACTTCACTCAACCTCGCGTGAGTCATTTACTGGCTTTGTGATGGTTTATTACTGTCTTTCCCTTTCTGATAAGAAAGACAATAGAACATACAAATTATTCTGCTTGTGGCGTAGCACAAAGCATCTGCACTCAAAAGCTGCATCCTCCTCCTGTAAACAGGACTCTACCTGACATTGCTGGTGTCCTTTGTAAAAAGAGATGGATTACCAGATTTTTTTGGCTGCTGTAAATCAGCCCAACATCAAGCTTAGGCTATCTGAATCTCAGCTGGATCTATCAAGGAATAAATTCATCTCCTGTGCACCCATCATTTCTTTCTTTACCTTGTAACTTCCTGGATTTGTCTGTGTTCCCTCCTGTCCTTGCTGTGATGCATGGTGATGGACTATTACCTCCTCTTCCCACCAGATCACATAAAGCCACATCTATGGTTTCCTTCTCTTTTCCAGGAGGCATTGTTACATTGGATGACCTGCGGGACTACAATGCAACACTGATTGAAGACCCTATAGAGGTCACACTTGGGGAGTTTACCCTCTACACACCTAGTGCCCCCCTAAGTGGCCCAGTGCTAGCCCTGATTTTCAACATACTGAAAGGTGAGAGTGCCCCTGAGCAGTGCCTTGCAGGCAGCAGGAGCTAGGAGGCCTCCAAAGACAATGCCTTTTTGATTTTGGAAGCTGGGCCTTCCTTGATAGCCCTCCAGCAGGTGAGAACTCTGAGGCCCCAGGAGGGATCAGAGATGCAGAAACATTCCTTTCCTGCTGTAGACTTAGGAATGTCACCTTTCTACTTGAACTACAGGTGTGAGAGGAAAAGTGCTCTTGATTGTGGCACTTTCCTGATACCTGCATGGGTGGAAACTAATTTGTACTTGAGGCTTCTTTGGAAAACACCTCTGCAAGTACAAATCCTTCTGGTGACTTCCACAGTGCTCAAAACTACTAGGGCTCCTATGTTCTCCATGTGGAAATTAGGACAGTCCAGTGACTGTATCTCTGTAGAGACTGGGCTTCAAGATTATACCATTTGACATGGGTTTTTTAGCAGTCCATTGACCATGTACTTTCCTTTGTGTTTACAATTGTTTGTCTTCTGTTACCAGGATATAATTTCTCTGCTGACAGCATCAAAACCGTGGAGGAGAAAGGTCTGACTTACCACCGCATTGTGGAGGCCTTTCGCTTTGCCTACGCCAAGAGGACTTTACTGGGAGATCCAAAATTTGTCAACATTACAGAGGTACCTGGCAAAAGCCTTTTCTTTCTGCAACACCAAGGTTCACTGGAACATGGCTTACAGTTTTTGGGTGACTAAACTTTGTCGGGGATGCTCTGTGCCACCTGCTATTGACAGGCACTGAAATACCCCTGAATCAAAAAGTGAAGTCCTATGTGACTCATGGCTGAGCTGTGGGGGATATAAATAGAGGAAACCTTCCTGCTCTAAGGAAAAGCAAAATCCTCAATTCATCAGGAGTGTTTGAGTATATTTAGGGCTAATCCTCCCTGTTTTCATGGTGTTTGAAGCCTTATTTGCTAGATGATACTCCCAGCATCCTTGTGGCTCTCTAACCACAGTCCTGCCTATAGTAAATGGACCAACGGATGGGAAGGGGTAAGGCAGGAACCCTGCTTTTCCCAACTTCTTACTTCATGCTTTCACTTCTGTGACTCTGCAAAAGCAGCAGGATCTGAGCCCGGCCCAACTTGATGGACACAAATTTACAATTTACAGAGCAATGATCAGAGCCTGCCTTGGCCTGGTCCTCTCAACCCCATCCCTTTCCTCTCACCTCTGGAGCCCATGTAACACTGCCTGCCTACGCCTTGCAGCAGTGTGAGGACAGCTTTCCGTAGCTCTACAATAATGGATGCTGATTAACTTCCTTCACAAAAGGGTGCACTGTAACAGCTGCTTCCGTGACTGCTTAAAATGCTCTTGGGTACAATGTCCGTCTTTCAAGAAGGAGGAAAGCCCCTGCTGGAAAACTATAGCCTCACTGCTGGGATTTGCCGTTCTTCCGTGGTCTGAAGTATTGGATACCAGCCTCATAACTGCTTGTCTCTTAAACTTTATCTGCTGAGTAATTGCATTGGATTTCTCTGACAGGCGATCAGAAACATGACGTCCGAGTTCTTTGCGGATAGTCTCCGGAGGAAAATCACAGACAACACCTCGCATCCAGTTGACTACTATGAGCCAGTATATTACACTGGAGATAATGCCGGTACATCCCACCTCTCCATTGTGGCTGATGATGGCAGTGCTGTGTCCGCCACCAGCACCATCAACCAATAGTATGAGCTCAGACATTACTTCCATGTAGGCCTTTGCCGTCTTCCTAGTGGTGGTTCTGTGGTTGGTATAAAACTTCACTGAGCGGTCATCTCTCTGGCGGGGTAGTGATGAGTTTATGGTCACTTCTGCTGAGCTTGCAGGTCAGTTCTTAACTGTGTGGTTGGGTCAGAGGACAAGATGTGCCCTCTCTGATGTTGAGTTCACCCACCAAGCAAACATTCACTGCATCTGTATCTTCTCATAAGCAGTGGTATCGCTGCTGGCTCTGATTTCCCAGGCTTCTGGAAGGAATTTGAGCTAATACAGCTGGTCTGGAAGTGCAACGTTTGGCTTAGAGTGCTGTCAGGCAGAGCTGTATCCCGTGCATATGGCCTGAAGCAGGGGGTGAATGTCCTTTTTGTCCACAGAAAATGTCTCCTGCTTGACATATCTAAGCAAAACCCCAGTCACTCCCAAATGTGCCAGTCTTTGAGCTGTGCTGCCTCTGAATGGAGTGCAGTACTGTCTGACTGGAAGGGGAGCTGGTTGTATTTAGCTGCTGTGCTGATTTTCCCCCTGGGTCCCTGCAGGTGAGCCCAGCAGCAGGGCTCTGGGCTGCCTATCCTCTTTCTGTAGCTGTGTGCTCAGGATATAAACTGCTTCCTTCCCCCAAGGGGTGACAGAATGTCCTTTACAACAGGAGAGAGTGGAGAGTTACTCCAGTCAAATGCCAGGTTTCACACTGCAGTAATTCACTTGAAGCTCCTCCTGGATTTGCTCTGGTTTTAACATGTCTGCACCAACTTGTTTTCTCTAGCTTTGGCTCTGATGTGCGATCCAACGTGAGTGGAATCATATTTAATGACGAGATGGATGACTTCAGCTCACCTCACATAATCAATGGATTTGGGATCCCTCCTTCTCCAGCAAATTTCATAGCACCAGGTAGCTGTAAACTGCCTTCCTGACTCAATCTTTTAGCTGTATCTTGCATACTAACACTGTGGTGTCTGCAAAGTAGGCTGCAGCATGTCTGCAATCAGGCACAGATCCGGGGCTTTCTGAAGAGGACAGGGATGAAAATAAGGCATCCCTGCCACAAAAACACAACCAGCCACATCTGGTGCACCCTGAAGGAGGAGAGACTGTCTAAAGAAAAACTCTAGCATGTGCCTCCTTCCAACAACCAGAAGTTCTTTCCCAGGGAGCTCAGTATGTGTCAAATGAAATTACTTAAGGCTGCGGAAGATTTCTTTGAACTGATTTAAGAGGGAGGCAGCAGCAGGAGCTGACTGCAAAGTGTCAGGTGGCACTGTCCAGCCTTCTCCCTACGCTGCCGAGGGAGCTGTGGGGCAGCTCTGGATAGTCCCAGTTCACATACACACCTGAGCCAAGCAACCTGCTTCCTGCAGGCCCACCTCACTGCTGCTAAAGCAGGTTGGGATTCTGGTGCCCTCCTGTACCCCTTGCTTTGGAGGGGGACAGGGAAGTGAAAGGACAGGAAGGGAAATCCCATGGCGTACCGGAGGCAGCTGCCTCCTGTCCCCAGCTGGGACAGTACCGTGGAGGAAGGCACCTTCAGCCTCTGTGAAAGACCAGGGTTAAGCTTTGCATTGCAGGAGCAAGGAGGAGATGGGTACACGACGTTGTGGGATCCTCAAGGGCTGAACAAGACACATGAGCTGAGTCAGGAAGGTGGATACGGAGGCTCTGGGTTTAGGCATGGAGCGGGAGCTGGCAGTTTGTAAGCTGCAGGTAGAAAGCTGAGCCTCTCTTGCATCTGTGTCCCCAACAGGTAAACAGCCCATGTCCTCTATGTGCCCCTCCATCTTGGTGGATAAAACGAAAAAGGTCAGGATGGTGGTTGGTGCTTCTGGAGGAACAAAAATAACCACAGCAACAGCACTGGTATGTGATGATATGGGCAAACTGGGGACAAGGCTGAGACAAAAACAAGGTGGGGAAGAGGCAGAGTTTGGGGTAAGGGCTCAAGTCTCCACCTGTGATGTGGCTGTGGCTCCCTGCTGGGTGCTCGGGGCTTGAAGGGAGGTTCCTGCCTGGCCTTCTGAGGGCTAGACCTCCAACACCAACTCCTGACAGAGCTACAAAGAGTCTCTTAAATAACTTCTTTCAGTGACTCCAGGTCTTTTCCTTTGGCAAGTTTGTTTTTACTACTTTAAGTTACTTTGTAATTTCAATTTAGCTTTGATTTCTGTTCTCTAGATCTCTGTGAACTAGTCTCTTTATCTAATTTAGAGTCAGTCCCATCCAAATTCCTAAACTTTGGATGAAAGTCACACAGAAAAGCTAAATAAGAACTTAGGCCAAGCATGGTGTCAGGCCATCTGACAGGCAGGCTCTCTGTGAGCAGCTGTGGCAGCCACTCAAAGGCCCAGTTGGACCAAAAGCGATTGCAGGAGCAAGCTGTCTGCTGTGCCAGCACACGCAGCAGCACAGAGCACTGGGCTGGATCCTGCTTTCTGGCTGGGGCAGAGAAGTCTCCATAAAAACCGCTACAAGCAGCTTTCTAAGCCCTTGATCCTCAGGCTATTTTCACCTGCCAGCAGCTCCAACCTGCAAATTAAGTGCGTAGGGATGAGCCAGGTTTAAGGGAACCGGTCACACAGTAGCAGGAAGCTGTAGCTGTGTGTTTGCTGAGGTGACTGCTGTGGGTCTGACTAAGCTAGCACTAGCTCAACCACAGCAGCATAAACCCAACTACAATAGTTTGAGGATCTGATCCTTTTACTATATTAAGTTTAGTAACTCGTGTGTCTCTTTGTGTGGGAATCCTCCTAAAAGTATACTTGCCGCAATGTACCTGTGTTCTGCTTAGCCAAGAGAGGGACTGCTGAAAGCAGCAGGAACCAGAAACCACACTGATGTGCTCTGGTGAACATCCTTCAGACATCTCTGCCTATGTTGCTACAAGGGCCAAGCCTCTTTGAAGACATGTAACTGACATTAAGGTATTTTGCTTCTCACAGACGATCATCAATTCCATATGGTTTGGTTATGATGTGAAGAAAGCAGTGGAAGAGCCCAGGATTCACGATCAGCTGTTTCCCAATATCACGCAGCTTGAGCAGCAAATAGAGGAGGTTTGTCAAGCTATGGTCTGGGGGGTCTATGAATTTCTTGTACGGTGCTGGGTTCCTAGTGCTGGGAAGGCATGCACTCATGGAAAACCATGGAGCTTTGCCGAGTGTTCCTAGGTGAGCAGTATTAAAGCTGGCACAGGTCAAGTACTGGGTCACAGTCAGCTGTTCAAAGTGTACCTTTAGTCCCAGTCCCGTGGGCTTGAAGCCTAGTGCCTTCAATCGTGACCTGCGTCTGAAACAGAAGGTATGTAGCTTCTTGCAATGTGTTTACCTCAAAGTACTTGCAAAATAACAAACCACATCAGGGCCCAAAACATTAATCAGTCTAAATCCAGTCTCTTTCAGGAAACTCTTGCCCTATTGTGCAATCTCCCTATG
This sequence comes from Calidris pugnax, assembly GCF_001431845.1. Classification (NCBI taxonomy): domain Eukaryota; kingdom Metazoa; phylum Chordata; class Aves; order Charadriiformes; family Scolopacidae; genus Calidris; species Calidris pugnax. The sequence goes on along the minus strand of NW_015090783.1, from coordinate 7,737,174 downwards.
AATCATAGAATTGTAGAACTGATAGAGTTGGAAGGGAGCTTAAAGATCATCGAGTTCCAGCCCCCCTGCCATGGGCTGGGACACTGTCTATTAGACCAGATTGCCCAGACCCCCATCCAGCCTGGTCTTTCCAGGGATGGGGCATCCACAGCTTCTCTGGGCAACCTGGGTCAGGGTCTCACCACCCTCACAGGAAAGAACTTTTTCCTAATATTTCATCTACATCTGCCCTCGTTCAGTTTAAAACTGTTATCCCTCACCCTATCACTAAACGGCCTGATAAAGAGTCCCTCCCCATCTTTACTGAAGGCCCCCTTTAGGTACTGGAAGGGGCTCTAAGGTCTCCCTGGAGCCTTCTCTTCTCCAGGCTGAACACCCCTAACTCTCTCAGCCTGTCTCCACGGTGGAGAGGCTCCAGCCCTCTGATCATTTTCATGTCCCTCCTTTGGACTCCAACAGGTCCATGTCCTTCTTATGTTGGGGGCTGCAGAGCTGGATACGGTACTCCAGGTGGGGTCTTAGTGGAGTAGAGAGGTAGAATCCCCTTCCTAGCCCTGCTGGCCACACTTTTTTTGATGCAGCCCAGGATGTGGGTGGCTTTCTGGGCTGCAGGCTCACATTACTGGCTCAGGTTGAGTTTCTTATCCACCAACACCCCCAAGTCCTTCTCCTCAGGGCTGCTTTCAGTCCGTGTTCCACCCAGCCTGTGTTTGTGCCTGGGATTGCCCCAAACCAAGGACCTCGCACTTGGCCTTGTTGAACTTTGTGAGGTTCACACGGGCCCACCCCTCCAGCTTGTCCAGGTCCCTCTGGATGGCATCCCTTCCCTCCAGCGTGTCAACCACTCAACACAGCTTAGTGTTGTCAGCAAATTTGCTGAGGGTGCACTCGATCCCACTGTCCACGTTGCCAACAAAGACGTTAAACAGCACTGGGCCCAGTACTGACCCGTGTCACTGTTCACCACTTGGACATTGAGCCATTGACCACAACTCTTTGAGTGCAGCCATCCAGCCAGTTCCCTATCCACCCAGTGGTCCTTCTGCCAAATCCATGTCTGTCCAATTTAGAGACAAGTATGTCTTGCGGAACAGTGTCAAATCAAGCTTCTACATAAGGCAGTTTTCTTCATCAAACTATGCAGAAGATTCTTGCTTAATAAGCTTCCTATTAAGGTAACAGCTGGGGTATCTGCTTGCACTGGGCAGGATGCCCTGCTCTCTACAAGTCCTGTGTTTTCCCCCATTCCCAATCATGATTCTGGCTGTTGGTATATGAATATCTGAGGCAGAATGTTCTGAGACCAGGAATAGTATTGGTAGCCTACACTGAGCACCACAAATGCCACATCTTCTCAATTCCACCCCTTCAAAATCAGGGCATCCCAGAAAGCAAAAGGAAGAGGAGGAACCACCTGTAGTTTTAGATCTATCTAATACAGGCCCTGAACACTTGGGTAGCCGTGGGGGATGCAGGTCGCAGACTACACCGCGTGTGCAGTTCTCTCTCCTGGTGTCCTCATTCACTTCTGCGTTCCAGGGGATAGAAGAACAACTAAAGAAGAGAAAACATGATACCACGCGGGTGAGCGGCGGTGCGGTCGTGCAGGCCATTCTCAGAACAGATGAAGGATGGGCTGCAGCCTCTGATTCCCGGAAAGGTGGCTTCCCTGCAGGCTACTGATGTGGCTCGGCTCCTTTTTTCAGTGGTCTAGTGACACTGAGGTGTGTTTGGGGGGAAGATCCTTTAGGTCTGCAACTCAGGGACATCTCACAGGAAAGAGAACAAATTTACCTGTGGTTCTGTTGACAGAGCTGGGACAGTCAGTTCTCTACAGCCATGACCGAAATGCCTCATGCTACAGCAGCCCGCTAAGGCACGTCTACCAGGACGTGCAGTACTTACTTGAAGAGTCTGTTCTGCCTTAAAGAGTTTGTTCCCTGCCTCCTCTCCATCCCATGAAGACAGATCGGGTACCCAGAGTTTCTGAAGAAGGTCCAGCTCACTTAAGCTGGAGGAAGTGTTTCTCCTGCAGAGTGTCAGCTCCCAGGAATGTCCCTGTCACTGCTAGAGAAGAGATCTGTTTCCTGTTGAGTAGACGGGGGTTTCAGGACTCTGGGGACTGGGTTTTCTAAGTTACAAACTAATAGATCTGTGCCATAGCAGGAAGCCCAGCTCTAGACTGGGATAAGCCTTCACAAACTCACTGCTCGCTCTTTTAACAAGAGATGTTTCTGCTTTTCACTTCAGTTGATTATTGGAGATGAGTGGGTAAATGGGGAAATGGCTTCAAACGTTTTTATATTTCTGTTGAGAAGGTCTAAAGGGAAGATGCTACCTGTAAAACTCTGAGCACAACTAAAATAAATAAATATGGAGTCACACATTTTTCTTGCCTGCACAGTCGCTACTGCAAAAAGGGATGGCAAGAGTCTGCGTGAAAGAAGCTCTCCTGAGATTTTTCTCTGTTCTTTGCTCCTTTGATGAAGCTATAAGTCAAAAAAAAAAAAAAATATCCAAAGCAAGTTTGTTTTTGTCCAGTTTGCTTTTTACCACATCATACTGCAGGCCTGAATTACTGGAGTCGGAGGAAATGAAACCTTTAAGAAAAGGGCATGCTGCAGTTCCTCTTGCTTGAAGGTAAGTTACCATAATCAGACAATTAATGGCCTCTCAGCAACCTGTATCTGCTATGGAACAGCTAAGAGTGACTGTAGCTATGCGTGAGGGGGTTTGGGTGTTCACCTACCAGCACAGACTAATACATCACAACAGATAAACTCAGCCTAAGATCAAACCTGAGTGTTCCAGGATGTTGTCAAGCTCTAGGAATGTTTACAAAATCCTGGAAACACAAGTAGCAGTGGCTGAACTCATTGGGCTTGTTGGAAATGTCCTGTCAGTTTCTAACAACCTTAAAATACACAACGCATTGCAGAGAAAATGAAAAGCTGAAATTCTAGGCACCAGACGCCCTCTCTTTCCCAGTAGTGTCTGGAACTGGGGGGAGTCTAGTTTCAAGGAATAAAGTGGTAGCTAGATCATGCTTAAATCAAAGAGTTAAAACTTTGACACATGTGTTGCTTATATCACTTTGACTAAATGAGTTGTTTTTACCAGAAGTTGCCTGGGATGTGCTCTGTGCTCCTTTTCCCTGAGGTGTTGCTGCTGCCGCGTTGGGTGCAGGCAGGGCAGTGACTGTAAATACCTGGAGTCATTGGGCTCCTTCAAGAATGCGACTGGTTTGGGGCAAACCTGTATCCTTTAGTCACTGAACTGAGACTTTGACTTTTCTACTTCTTGCAGTCCCACAGTAGGTGCCACTCCGTGGCTGCTGCTGTTTGCATCCAGTTTGCTGGGCGTTTTAGGAAGATTTGATACAAGTTTGTGTATGGAACAGCATCACTATTGTGAAAATATTTGTTGGAAATACCTGGCCCTTTGGACTTAGTGAGTTCAAGCTTTCAATAAGCATTTTGCTGTGCAGTAACTTTGTTTATTTCTCAGATCACACTTGGCCAGGAAAGAGCTCAGCTCATCCTAAGTTAGTCACAAGTACAACAGAAAAAGCTTGTGCTCTGAAACTGGAAGGTGAGTCTTTTCTGGGAAATGACTGTTGGGCAAATGTGCTTTCTGAAACAAGTCTGAGTAACTGCTGCTGGGCTGCTTCTACCAGTCCGTGATACAGCAGTTGTAGTTATGTTCCTGAATTTCTTCTAGCTAGTCAGAAGACTCCCCTATTATTTATAACCTATGTTACAAAACTTCCCTTATGGAAAGCCATGACTAAACACGCTTCTGTTGAAAACTGTTCCTAGAAATGCATTTGAATTCTTGACAATCTGCAGAAATCACTTTGTTTCAGCATTATCACTTCAGAGGACTGATTAGTTAAACTGGGTGAAGGCTTGCATTTACATCCTACATTTAAAAAAAAAAACACCCAACAAAACAAGTATGGGTACTTCTACAGGCTGTAATTATCTGCATCTCATTTGGAGATATCTGTATGTGGGGCATGTGCTTCTGCCACCTGGTACCACATCCCACTGCTCACACTGCATTGAGGCTGTCTGTATATCAACAGGCAAATGTCAGTCAAGGGTTCATACTGTAAAACCTCCTGATTGTGCCCTGCAGCCCATTCAGCTTCTCTGGATGTTTCAGCTATGAGAAAAGACTTCTTCCTGCTCCTGTCCCACCCCCTGGAATGCAACCACCTCCCCCCTCTGCTTCTGAGCAGGGACAGAATGTCTTAGTGTAAGCAGGGCTGGGAGAACAGGACGTGTCGCTGTGACCGATTCCAGCTGATTTGAAAGGGAGCTGTATTGTTGAAACGCAATTATCCAGATCATGAACTGGGGAGTTCACCTCTTTCCCCCCTCCATTCTTCAGTCTAACATTACTAAAATTTTCTATTCGCAACCGTCCACCTCTGGAAGGGCTACAGGGATGTGCCAAAACACGCGGGAGACAAGTGGCACATGCAGTTGTCTGCACAGTTCTTCAGTTTCTCCAGCAGCGTATTCAGTCTTCAGAATGATCAGCTGTTACTGCTGGAAATACTTGTGTGAAAGTCCTCTCTCAAACAACTGCTTGTGTGTTAGGCAATGGTTTTAGAGGAGAAATTTTCAGACAGGTATAAAAACACTTTATTAAAAATATAATTTAAAGATTTCATTAGAAAATAGAGCAGCCTCTGTACAATGATGCTTTAAAAGTCCATGTAAGTTGACAAAGTACAAAAATAATGCTCTCCTGTTGGCAAGAGCATGAATGAGAAGGACCAAACTGGGAGGCTCTTGACCCAAGCAAATTTCAGCAGCGGTGAGGAGGTGGCATGGCAAGAGCAGAGGAGCTAAGGGAGGTACTACAACTCAGCTTCACCACATCTTTTGCTGGTGATGACTACGGGGCTGGAAGTCTCCGCCCCAGTGAGCCATCTGCACTCTCATTCCTGTCTTGCAAATTAAAGCTGTGATGGGTTTTATAACTGCTTAATTGGCTCAGTTTCAATGTTAGTAGCAAAGTAGTTAAATTGCAGTGAGCGCTGGACTACAAATATTCCCATGTCTTTGTGGTGGGAAGTGGCTGTGACACTACTCCACAGGCTGCATTACTGAGGTGTGCTTTACTCTCAGGTACGTCAGAAGTGGAAGGACTTTGAGGCTCGGTGCCTCGGTTTTCCTGCTAGTGGAACATGGTGGAGCATGGCCCAGGGTGCTGCTGAAGGCTACCCTGGAGCCTGATAGGGAAACAAGAACTGCTCTCCCTGTGTCCAGCCAGTGCCCTTCGGGGTTGCTTTTTGAAGCTCAGTTGGGCTCGCTAGAAATAACGACAGAACTTGCTAAAGCAGCATCCGGTCTATTTAGTCTGTCTGGTCTGAAATGTGGGCTGCAGGTGGTGTCTGGTGCCCATAAGTGCTTCCCCTGTGACAATTCTGCAGTTGGGGTGTTATTTCTGACACTAGAACCAATGCGCCCAGGAACTGGCAGCTGAGGTAAGGGAGTTAATGAAAGTAGAAAACTTCTGCAAATTATGTAGATTGAATATGACTGTCAGGTAACCCCTTCCAAATGAACATAAATACTGCCCATTCTCTTTCTCTAGTCACATTCAGCAGTTCTGTAGTGAGTAAGCAGCTCTGATGGAGAAAACAGTAGTCCTTCCTAAATTATGTGATTTAAGATAAATTCCACTTGAATGCGGAAGGAGGGGAGCAGTGTGGGGAGCTGGCTCTATATGGAAGTAACTTGTCTTCCAGATACATGATTAAGTGCTTGTGGTTATGATCTAGTAACTTCTTCATTAAGCTCTGATGCAGCTGTGGTCACATGATAGTCCTTAGTGTACGATTTCTGAAGGCAAACACATGTTTGGCTCCAGTCAGCTTCACTCAGACTATCATTAAAATGCAAGTGAAGGCTGAGATTTTGACAAGCTGATGGCTTTATTGGAACAACTTCATGAGTAAGAATGTAGACATAAAATCTATCTGGCTTTGTGTGCAAGGGTGTGTGGATGGCCTTGTTTTGGTTTGGTTTTTTTAATAGTGTACGCTTAAATACTTGTTATGGTGTTTACAAAGGGATTTTGTTTGTTTGTGTACTAGGAATACCACGGGCTGTGTGTGAGGTAGGAACTAACATGCAAAGGGGAGGGCTCTGCTAGTGCCTTGCTCTGGTTTGGCTTTGCTTTCAGAATCACACAATACTGTCTGTGCCCATAGGGGAGCACAGCTCATGAACTTTCAGAAAATGGAGTTGTTTGGGATCTTGAGAACTTGCCCTTGGGTATTTAAGAAGAGCTTTGTTGTTTGGGTTTTTTGGTGTTTTTTTTTTTTTTTTTTCTTAAATGTTTCATTCTCTTGGCCATTTTGAGCAGGGCAAGGTTATGGAGGAACTGCAAAAGACCTTTTGTGTCCAGGTGCATGTGTTCAGGTCTCTCCTCCAGAAGTCTCCTCTCTCTGTGATAGTTCTTAAGTAGTCCTACAGTTTCCTCCTTCTCATCTTAAGGGAACACCAGATATTAGTTGTGGCAAAGGGGGAGTTGGAGCATGTCCTTAGGCTATGGGAGAAAAGCATTCTGCTAACGCCTGGCAGCGCTGCATCATTTCTCAGCAGCCCTGGTGTTTGCGTGGCCAGGCTGAGCTCGTGGCTACAAACGAAGCCTCCTCATCCTTTGCCTTTTGAAGAAAATTATAAAGCTTCCAAAGCCAGCACGTCTTCCCCTCCAATCCTTGCCTGCCTTCCCAAACGACTTACCTTCTGCGGGCACTGAGGAGGGAGAAGTGGCACAGACTGGGACTCCGCTCGCCACAGGGAGAGGTGCCCCTGGGGGACTGAGCCGAAGCCTGTCCACCCCAGGAGCAGGGAACTCACACTGCCCCACGGGAGGCTTGTTCTCAAAGGCACCCGTGCGTAGGGTTGAAGGAAGCTTCGGCGCAGTTACTTTGAGCTTGTGGGGTCCTTTGCATCCCCAAGGCAGAGAGCAGTGGGGCAGCAGACTTGTGCTATGGGGCGCTGATTTCATCTGCCACCTCTGGGAAAAGTGGGGCTTCTGTGGATGCGAAAACCGTGAGGGGGGAGTGTGCTCCCTTCCCTTTTCAAACCCACCCCCTAAGCCTGGATGCTTAAGATTCTGAAATCCTGACCCTACAGAGACTTCTTGTAATCCTGATAACCAAACCAGTTACTTATTTCACATTGCTGAGCCCCAGTAATAATAAGCTTATTGTGGAAACAGCCTGAAAGGAACCAATTCTGCTCTTAGCTGAGGATCTACAGATACAGGCGGGTCATTTCACAGTGGATTTTGGACCAGTTTTCCTTTCCTGCTTTGTATTCTCTTATTCTGAATAGCTGATGTGCTCAAGAAATATATTTTTCTGAATATCAAATATGTAACGGAGGGTATAGCGCTAAGAAAGGGTGGCTGACCTGTCCTTGTATTGCCTGGGGGTGACTTGCAGTCTGCTGGAATTAGGTGTAATCACAAGTGTTGCCCATACTCTTGGAGGCATCCACATGGGAACAGGCAATATTGGCATGTCCAAGCCAAAGCATGTTCTGAATCCATTATCTCCTGTGGTGGTGTGATGGCACTTCATGCTAATATCCAGCTGACTTCCCCAGCTTCCTTTTATCAGAGTAGGCAGAGATGCATTTTCCTTCCTTGGAAACTCCCTGCACAACATTCATTGCAAATTTAGGTTTTTCTTCTTTGTGTCCTCTTTCCAGCAGGCCGCTCCTAACCTCCTGCAGGCGGAAGAGAAGAGGAAATGGAGTCAATGGGGCAGGGGCCTGAGGTTTTAGCATTGCCAGGTGTGAAAATGAAGGATGTGTATGTGGGGTCAGGTTGAGAAAGTGAGATTTAAGCAAGAAGGAGGTTAGCTAGAAGCAAAATGCAGATTATTCAGGAGAGTTACAGAAGCAATTTCCTTCTCACCAAAAGGAGAAGACAAGAAGATCCAAGGGAGGCCACTCACCTCACTGAAATGTTCCTCAAACAGGACACTGACACCGTTAGTATGCATGATGGGAGCTGAAATGGCATGTTCCAAGTCATAGCCAAACCACAGCTTGTTTATAATCGCCTGCAAGGAAACAAATCCCACAAAGGCTGACCACCTGCAGACACTAAGTAAGAAGCTGGATGACGTGCTGCCATCCTCTACACTGCTGTGGGGTCAGACCAGGTCTACTGCAAACCCCACCTGCAGGATGGTGCAAACCTGGACTATAGAGAGGTGGCACTGAGTGAGACCAGAAGTCCTATGGCCTCATGTCCTGTCCTCGTGGTGACCAACAGCAGCTGCTCAGGGTGACACACAATGATACTTCCCTGAGCCTAAGCAGTGTCCCTGAATTCAATAGCTACTGATGGGTATCTTGTATCTTTCTTTTGATGGTTGTTCTTTCTGTTTTCAGATGAGGCCCTAGCACAGGCCATGCTTCTCTCCAGTTGAAGAAAGATGAAGAAAAAAAAGAAATCTTCTTTTTCCTCTTGTGGCCTTATCTGTTTTAATTTCTTGACTGCTGAAGAAGATGTTTGTTAGACTTCATGCTTCAGCAAGCTCTTTCCCATTAAGATGTTACTCTGTGCATCTGTGTGGTGGGAGTTTCCTGTTTTTCTTGTTCTTTCCATCACGTAGCTTATCAGCTTATTTTAAGGGCCTCCAGGTTTTAGGCAATGCCTAATAGCTTCCTTAACTTGCTATTTAATTATTCTAACTTCTTCCCTTTCAAAAAAGAATTGAGCGACGCATCTGGCACTTGCTCTGGCAGCCTTTAGTGACTTCTAAATCACAAATAAAACAAGGCATGGAGGAGTCAATACCTGAGGAGAGCTGGTGGGACTGACCATGGCTGGAAACCTGGGAGGGCTGAAAGAACCAGCAATTGCTGTGGGTTCTTCCACCTCCTCTGTTCCTGGTCCCTCCTGGTGGAAGTGCAGTTCAGCAGCAGAGATGGAGCTGCCCCTGCCCTTGCCACAGAAACGCTAGAGGCAAGAAGGTGAGGACAGACACTGCAGCAGGCCCTCTTCACTGCTGCCCTCCCTATGGCAGTACTAGCAGCAGCAACATCATTCCTTTTGTTCAGGACAGTGTGTGCTCCCCTTGCTCAGTGGGAGGTGTTGCTGTGAGGTTCCTGCTCACTCACCATAGCAGTAGCACTGATAATCCAGCCCCCGCCTGCTCCTCCGATCACCAGCGTGTCTCCTGTCTGGGAGATGAGAATGGAGGGCACCATTGCTGAGGGAGGCTTCTCTCCTAAAGCAGAGGCAGACAGTGTTATCCTTCCCGTGTGGCTCTTAAGGGGGCTGGAGAGACACACAAGTTTATCTACCCTACCCTTCTTGCATTCCCCATGAAAAGCCAAGCTGCTGCTTATTCCTCAAGAAGCTGAAGTCTTCCAGAAAAACTAGCTTTCTTGTGCCCTGTCTCACACGAAACTGGACCTTTATGGCACAGGCTAAATAGGAAGCATCTCTTAGTGTAGGGCATCCTACATTCGGGACTTGCTGCAGCTCTTTCACCCCAGCTGGGGAACCACTAGCAGCAATCTTGCCATCGCAGCACTGATGGCTCTCTTATGGCAGACCCAAGGGAGATCACATCAGGGATAGCTTATTTCATGGAGCAATGTCTCTGCATCAACACTGCTGTGTTGCAGAATTCAGTGTAAGCCTGTAGCATTGGTGATTGCACAGCAACTGTATACCTTTTTGTAGATGAGCCTAAAAAGCCAGGAAGCTTGTCTTAGCAGTAGTTTCTTCACATCTTCCCTCCCCTCCCTATCAATCAGCTTTTTTTTTTTTTTCCTTCTGTTTTTATCTCCATTTTCCCTGGTCAGAAACCAGAACTCCCATATTTCCATGTAAGGGCATATGTGAGTGGACAAGACACACTACAGGGCTTTATCCTCTGTTAGTCTAAACCAAACATGCTCTCCTCCAGACCTCAGAAAGGAAAGAGTATCTGCCATTTACAGTCCCTGCATATCCACCACCTGGCCCTGTGTTTTTATTTTGAGGGTGAGAATACTCACCTGGTTTAATGCTTCTGTTTGCTATGCAGAAATCAGCAAGTTCATTATTTAAAATGATCCCAGTTTGGTTAGAATACACAAAGGAACCAAACCTGCAGTGGGAGAAAGAAGCAGCCTTTCAGTGCCCGGTGCTCTCCTGCTGTGGATGACATGACCTGAACATGGCACCCTATCTCCTCCCAGCCTGCGACTGCCCCAGCCAGGGTGTCCAAAAGGTCTTTGTGCTGCTGTGCTGGAGCCAGAGAGAAGCTCCCTGCTGGTAGGGCTTGTGGGGAGTTGTCCAACCCCCAGAAACTCAGCAGACCTCGGCAAGTTGTTACATCTTTATGACTTGTGATGTTCCTTTGAACTGGTGCACAAAGACCTTTGCTGGCAGGTGAAAAAGACATGCACGGGTAAGAGACTGCCCATTTCTGGTAAACAGCCCTTGGATGTGCCCTGTGAACCTGACACGTGGCCTGTGTGACCCCATCACCGACCCCTCGGCTACTCACGGGTAGTTGATGGTGCTGGTGGCGGACACGGCACTGCCATCTGCAGCGAGCACAGAGATGTGGCTTGTGCCCTTACTTTTGTACTGGTGGTTATAGATGGCCTCCAACAAGTTGTAGTGGTCGAGTGGGTGGTCACCTCGGGCATTTATTCGGCTTCTGGCAAGCTCAGCAATCTGGTCAGACAGCATGGTCCCCAGTGGCACCTGCAATCGCAGCAAGGACACTGAACTTGTGTCACCAGAGCAGAGACATGGCTTTCTCTGGGGCGCTAGGAAGCCAGGGGGGATTCAGCCCTAGTGCTCAGAGCCTGTGGAGCTGCACTGGCAGGACTGAGCCCCAGCCTGAGTCCCCAGGCCACGCTCATCACGGAGCATGAAACCAGCTCAGTACTCAGGCAAGAGCATGTGCACATCCTTTATCAGGCGCATGAGCAGAAGCCTGCAGCTGAACACAAACTGCCCATGAGGCAAATGACCCAACCCTGCCTCTGCTTTGGCCAGCTGAGCAACGTTGCTCTTTACTAGCAGTTCTAATTATTGTCTTTCTTTCCATGGCTGCAAAGCAGGAGGGTGTCAAAGCATCGCTGGGTTCTGTAGCATTGTGCTGGCAGGCAGGAGAGTTGGGCAGTGGGTCACCTGCTTGCGGGCTTAGCACGAAGGCTAAAATGAGGCTAAAATGCAGATTTTGGAAAAAAAAAAGGCAGGAAATTGACTTCCCTGCTTCCCCTCTGCTAAGCAGCAGTGTAGAAGCAGCTGTTAGTGCCACCCTTGTGCACCATGCCAGCTCACCTGTGTGTCGGAGAAGGCCGGGTCACTCATAAGGGGTCTTAGCATATTGCCAAACTTCAGGGCCTCTGCAATGCGATGGTAGGTGTCCACCTTCTCCTTGGGTGTCGCCAGTGATGCTTCATGGAGTTTATACTCTATGGAGCAGGATGAAGTAATTTTGTTAATAGACCCAAGGCAATGTTGTTTCAAGAACTGTAAAAAAAAAAAAAAAAAAGTGGAAAGGAACCTCCTTTTCCCATCCCAGTTCTTATCAAGTTTCCCCTATGGTTTAGCAGGATGTGGGCACAGAAACAACCAAGTACTAATTTCTGCTGTGACTTCAATTTCTCTTGAAGCCTTGGGAAAATTGTGTAGCCTCTGGCCTTTGCAACAGCCATGGTGATGCTGATCCACTGTAAAAATGAGCCAGCTGCAGAGCATGGTCACACTGCTGCTGTGGGGCCCACTCTGGCTCACCACCTCCATTTCTGCCCATTATTTTTCTACTGATCTGGAGCAACACTCTTTGCACAGCTCCTGTTTTACCTTCTAGTTTAAGTTTTAAAGCTTCTAGTTTACCTTCTAGTATCTTGAGGATGAACATGAGCACAGCACCTCCCATGGGTGGTCCAGGAGAAAACACTGTGGTGTGACTGTTCAGGGTAATGTTCAGAGCTGAGGACACCTCTGCTTTGTAAGTCTGAAGGTCCTCCAGTGAGATAGTGGACCCTTCAACAGAAAACCAGATGGGTAACTGGCATTAGCACATTACCTTTTACTAGGTGTAGAAAGAGCCATCCCTGTATACTCCAAATTCCACCAAGCACAGCAATGTCATCTACCACCAAACCCCAGGACATCACAAAGCTGAAGGGAGTTATGGAGGCCAGTGCATGAGCACCATGGATGAATGCCAGAGCAGTAGGTGGCTCTCAGCCCTGCTGCCAGGCCTGACTTATAAGAACTGCTGAAAGGTGGTATATGCCAGGTGTCACCCCAAGAGACACACAAATGGCACATGTTGGCTTTCCCCTAATACCAACTTACTGTGAGCCCACTGCATGGAAACGGCCTGTCTGTCAGTATTAACTATAGCCATTACTTACCAGCCTTCCTAATGTCCTCCACCAGGGCCTGTCCTATATGTCCCTCATAAAATGCTGTAGCTCCATTTTCTGCTACAGCTCTCAGTGTTTGCTGCAGTGCTGGCCACCTGAAGGGCTCTCCACGCTTCAAAAACCTTTCACCATCACATAGCAGCGGGCTGTTAAAGAAGAAAGTCCACCAGTTTACAGCATGTGCTTATTCTGTACCCAGTGCCAAACTCTTTTTCCTACCCAAGGCTGATCTGGTTTCCAAACACGCATTGTATATTTTCTGAGCTGGTGCTACACTGCAGCCTACGTGGAGAAAAGTTCTTCTCAGCCAGTTGCTACTCGTAGCACCAGGCACTTTTTACTGAGAAAAAGCTTCCCCCAGAGGACCCAACACTTTGACCCTGGCTCTTCCCAATGAGTGTCTGCTGTAGGGCCGTGCTGTCAGGGGACGATTTCCACACAGATGGAGGCAGGCCACATACAGCCAGCTCCTTCCCATGAGCAGATGTGCTTAGCAGCCAGTTTTTCTGTGCCAAGCCACTCTAAATTACAAAAAAAAAAAAAAAAAAAAGAAAAAAAAAGTTGCTGACACAAAAAGAAAAATTAAAAAAATCTTTCTGTTATTCTTTCCTTCTCTATAGCAAGTATTTACTGAACAGAAGTCGCAGCAGTGGCCTGCGCTCCATGTCAGCATGTCAGAGGAAGGGTCTGAAGCTGAGGGAGCAGCAGCCCTCAGACTGCAATTTAATTTATGGGTCTTACCACAGGCTTTTTCCTGGCCTGGCAAAGATTTGGTGATTCATTATTTTGTCCATAACTGGGGAAATGGTAAGTGGATCTGAAAGGAGCTTGATGGTTGGTTCAAACAGGGCTTTCCATGGTAGGCGTCCATGTCTCCTATGGGCTTCTTCATACCCCCGAAGTTCTCCTGGTACAGCAATCCAGCGGGAACCTGAAGAGCAGAACAGCAGTGTCACACCCGGTATAGTCATTGGCCCACTTCACCTCTCTGAAGGACTCCAATGGAGATGTACATTTGCAGAGGCAGGACTAAGGCCTCTAAAAGCCAAATTAGTTTTTTTATTTCCTTTTTCTATTCATATATTCCTCCTACTACCTAACAGAAAGGGCATAGAGAAGCTGGAGCCAGACTTGGAGGTACATGTTCATGGATTTGACAGTGTTGGAAGGGACCTCTAGAGATTGTCTAGTCCAACTCCCCTGCCAAAGCAGGGTTGCCCAGAGCACATCACTCAGGGCTGCATCCAGGTGAGTCTTGAAAATCTCCAGAGAAGGGGACTGCACGACCTCGCTCAGCAGCCTGTTCCTGGGCTCTGGCACCCTCACTGGAAAGAAGTTCTTCCTCATATTTGAATGGAACTTCCCATGTTCCAGCTTGTGCCCGTTTCCTATCACTGGATACCACTGAAAAGAGTCCAGTTCCATCATCCTTCAACCCACCCTTTAGGAACTTGTAAACATACATTAGGTCTCCCCTCAGTGTTCTCGAGGCTATAGAGTCCCAGCTCTCTCAGCCTTTCCTCGTAAGGGAGATGCTCCAATCCCTTAATCATCTTAGTTGCCCTACGTTGGACTTTCTCCAGTAGTTCTCTGTCCCTCTTGAACTGGGGAGCCCAGAACTGGATACAGTACTCCAGTTGTGGCCTCACCAGTGCAGAGCAGAGGGGGAGAATGACCTCCCTCGACCTGCTGGTCACACTCTTCCCTACGCAGCCCAGGATTCCATTGGCCCTCTTGGCGACAAGGGCACATTGCTGGCTCATGGAGAGCCTGCCATCCAGCAGGACTCCCAGATCCTTTTCCTCAGTAGTACTTCCCAGAAGATCCACCCCTAACCTATATAGGTGCCTGGGGTTCTTCCTCCCCAGGTGCAGGACCTTACATTTGCCCTTGTTGAACCTCATCAGGTTCTTCTCTACCCAGCTCTCCAGCCTGTTCAGGTCCCGCTGGATGGTGGCACAGCCCTCTGGAGTGTGGGCCAGCCCTCCCAGTTTGGTATCATCAGCGAACCTGCTGAGGATACACTCTGTCCCCTAGTCCAGGTCATTGCTGAATAAGATGAACAGGACTGGGCCGAGTATTGACCCCTGAGGGACACTGCTGGTTACAGGCCTCCAACTTGACCCTGCCCCATTAGTGACAGCCCTCTGAGTTCTGTCACACAGCCAGGACTCAATCCACCTCACTACCCCCTCATCTAGCCCACACTTCCTTAATTTTCTAATGAGCATGTTATGAGAGACAGTGTCAAAAGCCTTGCTGAAGTCAAGGTAGATGACATCTGCTACTCTCCCCTCATCCAGCCATCTAGTTATAACATCATAGAAGGCTATCAGATTGGTCGAGCATGATTTACCCTTGGTAAATCCATGTTGACCACTTCCAATAACTTCTTTATCTTCAATGTGTTTGGAGACGACATCCAAAACAAGTCATTCCATTATTTTCTCAGGGACAGAGGTGAGACTAATTGGCCTGTAGTTTCTTGGATCCTCCTTGCCCTTTCTGTAGACTGGTGTGATATTTGCCTTCCTCCAGTCCTCAGGCACTTCTCCTGTTCTCCAAGACCTCTCATAAATGATGGAGAGTGGCTCAGTGGTAACATCTGCCAGTTCTCTCAGCACTTGTGGGTGCATCCCATCAGGACCCATGGACTTATGGATGTCTAGTTTGGCCAAGTGGTGTCTAACCCAGTCCTCCCCAACAGAGGTAATGCTGCAGCAAGGGAGATGCCAGCTGGGCATAAGATAAAAAGCACTCATGCGGAGCCTGGTCAAATGCTAGAACAAGTGAAGCTGTGAAAGTCTCCATCCTTAGAGAAGCTCAAAAATGTGCCAGGACAAGGGCCTGAGCTAACTCTGAGATCACTCTGCTTTGAGCAAGAGTTGAAGCAGAGACCTCCAACTGCCCTTTCTAACCAGAATGGGTCCTGATTCCTTTTCAGGCTCTTCTTCCAAGGATAAGAACATCTCCTCTAGGAACTAGGACACTCCCCAAAAGAAAATGTGCTAGGGAAGAAGAATGAAAGCAGCAAGAAATGTGGAGAGATCCAAGATCTGCTGCTAACGTGAGAGCACCTGCTGCCAAGCTGGTAACAGCAAATGGACATGGGGCCTCCTCGGATGGGAGCAAGGTGGTAACTGAGCTAAGCTGGAGCCCAGCAACTCAACTGATGCTGCCAGGTTGCTTCCCTAGTGCAATGGGCAAGCGCGCTAGATTAAGTTCTTTCGTTTCCAGAAAGTCTGAGTAGCTATTGACCTTATTTTTCTCTGTAAGAACTGCTGGGAAATTTGTGCTTTGGGTAATCTGGTCTTGAACTGCACAGACTTCTTATAAAGAGTCAGCAAGGTCCTTGGTTCCCCCACCCTGAGCTTTGTGCACTGCACACCCTCATAGTTCAGCCTATGTCCTTACCAATGGGCAAACCGCTGGTACAGCCAGACAACAAATCCTGGTGAAACACTCGTGGGACTGTCTCGCGGGCATTGATCACCTCGACTGTTCCTAGAAAGGAGAAGGGGGAAATGCATAACGTTGTCTTCCTGAAGCAGGTGAACATCACATTTCAGCCAGCTGTGAGCACTGCACGGGCTGCGAGCCCAGGGCACTGTGCTGAGGCGCCCTGAAGCCCTGTGCCACGTGTCGAGCACGCTTGGAGGGCCAGGCTGCAGTCGCTGCAAACGCTGTTGTTTGCCCCCATGCATTTATTTAGAGCAAACCCAGCAGTGCCTGCCTAGAGGCAATGAAGGTACAGGGCCTGTCTCCAGCCAGTTAACGTCCCCGTCCCTCACAAGGCTCCTGGGCCTAGGACAAGGGCTGGGACATGCTGCTTCACATCTGATTGCAGGTTCCTGCTCTTCCTCTACAGGTGGGACATGTCAGAGACATAACATGAGCCTCATGCTCTGAGGCAGGCTATTCTCCAAGTGATGGTGAGGCATGTCCCTCATGTTTGTAAGCAGAATGCTGATACTGAAAGACTCTCTGTGTATCAGGAAGCTTGAAAGGAAAAAAACAAACACCAAACCTAAAGAAAAAAGCCCACTTGCATACACTCAGATTTCAGGTCAAACCTGTTATTTCGCTTCCTTCTCGACCTTATATTTATCTTCTCCTGTCACAGGCCACAGAGCCAGCTGTGCTGCAGGAACACCCAGTGCTACCTGGTGTACCGGGCACCTGAGCCGTGCACGGCCATGTGTGCTCTGTGCAAAAGGGTAATGCAGGTAGCAGAAGAGGACTGTTGGCATGAGACAAAGTTACATGGCTCTGCCAAAAGGGGAAAAAAAAAGAAAAATAAAGGTGTTTTGCCAAATTATGCTATTGCATAAGATACACCCAGACATTTCCAGACTCGTGACCCTGTAAGACTACTTGGCAGGGTTTTTAAGACTACAGTATTGTTATTGTGTTCTTTGTTGCTTTTACTATTTAGATCTATGAGCTCTGGGGGTTTTTGGGAGCCAAGGCAGTTTAAAAAAAAGTATATTAAAAGCATAAAAGCAAGAACACAACTCTAGGGGTTAAGCCAAACACAGAAAGGCTTCCCAGCAGGCCCTGAACCGTGCTAGATTTAGATTTCTGAGGTGCCTAAGTCTCACCGCCGCTTTGGGGAGTCCTCCCCATGCCAGTGAGGGCAGCGTGTGATGCAGCCCCATGTCGGCAGGCACTGCCTGAGCTGCTGGGGCAGGACGAGCCCCTCAAGTCCCAGCCCGAGGGCTCAGCCCCACATTGCTGTGCTCTTTGCCAGCACAGGCACCTCACGCCGCTCCCCTCTGCCCCCACGGCAGCCCAGCAGCCGGCTCAGACAGCACCACTCACACCTTGCTGCACTGGGAACTACACGACTTTGACTTTGCCTCTCCTGCCCCCTCCAAAGCAATCCCAAGTTGTATTATTTCAAAGTCAGTTCATTTTAAATCCAAAGCTGCTCCTCCCCCCAGGACATGTTCTTAGGGTGAAAAGATGCCCTCCCTTTAACGGATGCTTTGGGTTAAGAGCAAAAGCATAGTTTGTGATTAGAGGATTCAGCTATTATATTCAAAAAATTGCTCTGAGAGAACATGAAGGATTCTGACTTCTCCAGATCAGCTGAGTGTCTGCAGGGAGATGGGGCACCATGGGGAGGCCAGGGCTGGCCCATACCTGTGCTGGCATTATAGATGGTAAATACGACCCCACCGCCCAGGCCTGAACTCTGAGGGTTCATCACTGAGGTGCAGATCAAGCCAGCGATGGCAGCGTCCACGGCTGTGCCTCCGCTTTTCAGGATGTCCCTGTGGTGGAAATGGAGAGAAAAAACAATGTTAAAATCCAGGGATGACAGAATGGAGGATCCATAGGAAAACGTCTCCCTGGGACACTTGCAAGGCAGCCCCAGCTTGAGGAGAGCAGCTAGCAGCTGGAGAAAGATATTGGCAGCAGTGAGGGGGGGTAAGGGTGCACAAAGGCACCTTCCTTTGTGGAGTGAGAAAGAGAAATTAGTGGGAAGAAAGAGAGAGTTTGTAGGAGGGAAGAGCAGCCAAGGGCCCAACCTGTGCCAGGCTGGCCCTCCTCTGGGCAAAGAGTGATGGGACAGAGAGAGCTGCAGCCGCTCACTTTTGTCAATGCTGTTGACAAAAAGGGACAGCAAGGGCTCCCAGACATGGAGGAGGATGTTCTCAGCAGAGGAGAGAGCTTTCCGCATGCTGGGAACCAAATAACTGATTTTTAACTTCCCACCTACTGTTCCCCACAAACAGGCATATGCTGGTCAATAGGGCAGGGGCACTGAAGCAGAATGACGGGTCCATACGAAGCAAACCCCCGAGAGTTAACATGTCAATTAGCACAAAATTCAGGCCTTGATTCATTGCTCCTACAATGCGCCTTCCTGGGCTTATGTGATATCAGCATGAAAACCCCACCCCCTCCCTCTATCTCCAAAGGCCAAAAAAAAAGAAAAAAAACCCCAAACAACCAACCAAAAAACCCCAAACACGGAAAAAACCAAAACCTCAACTGTTTCTACCTAGGCACAGCGCCACCAAAGAACACACAGGCATTAAGGTAGCCTCATGCTGTTGACAGCAATGAGTTTTTTCTAGAGAAACGTGTCTCAACAAATGCTTCCCTCAAGCACAGCTGTAAAATAAAATCTTTTCCTTGCAGTGGAAACATGGTGGGGTGGGGTTTCCTTGCACAGCCTGCAAGTAGCCAGCACTAGTATTTCCTAGGAAGGTTTCTGACTGTTTGGGTTGTGCTATTGCTTAGATAAGGCAAAGCCAGTAGGGAAAGTGGAATGGTTCATTAATTGGAGTGCAACTGCTCCCAGAGGCTGCGAAAGGAACACAGAGCACGTACAGGGACTGCTGTTTATGTTACATCCATTGATGTGGCTGGGACCTGCTGGGGCTGGGAACAGGATGCTGCCAGCACACAGTGATTGTGCCTTTCCTTTGTTCCTGTAAGTGCCTTTGGAACCACTGCCTGAAAGGAAACGGGCATGTGGACACGCTGGGAGATAAGAAATGGTAGGGAACCACCGAGCTTTCTGTGTGGGGTGTGCATGGCTTTTAGCCTGTTTGCCACAAGCTGCTCCCTGGCTGTAGCTCTGAAAATAGAGGCTGAGGCTCAGGCTCATCCGTTCATCTCCTCACAGCAGGGTAAGACTCTCACCACACAAACGTCCCCGGGTGGTGTTTTTCTGAAGCTGAGGTTTTTTAATTGCTAACAATAGAAGGGAAGGACATGAGGGCTTCATGAGAAAGTGAGTTACCCCTGCAGAAGGCCCAGGAAGCATGTTAGAAAGCTGGGGAAGGGACAGCCCAGGAAGCATGTTAGAAAGCTGGGGAAGGACCACTACGCTGCCCTGGGACAGTGCTCCTCAGTGCCCCTGGATTATGGGCTGTGAGGCAGTACACGCACAAAGCCTGCTGCCAGGGAAAACCATGGCTGTGAGATAATATGCAGTGAAAAACAACTTTGTAAAGAAACTAGGGATTGTATGGTATTCATTTCAACACAATGCATTAAGACCTTAACATGGAAAATCAGACACATTTCTGTCATTTTCCCAAAGCCCCAAAAGCACCAGGGCCTCACGCGGCTTCCCAGCCACATTCACAGTTGCGTAAGTGGTTGCACATCTTGCACTACCTCTTGCCCAGAGACCTTCCTGCCTCTCTCCTCTGAAGCCAGTGCCATACACCCCTTGCCACGTCCCCAGAAACACTTCTGCCTGGAGGACCACTCCCTGATGAAGAACTGCATCCCTTCTTGCATCACCTGGTGATGGTCATCTACCTACTCCAACAGATGAGCTGTTGTCCACCACCACCACCGATCTGCACCAAGCCAGCGTGCTCTGCGCTGGAACTGCATTAACTTAGCATGCTCTAAAGTGTGACCACAGTTAATCAATTTATTAATTTAATATTTGTACACCTCACTGACCTCTTTCTGGGTGATGCTAATATCTTTTGGCGTTCCCAAGTACTTGTTTATAAAAGTGATGTTGTCGGCTAAATACCCTTTAACTACCGCAAATGTAGTGCCACATACACAAAGCATACAAACCTGAGAGTTTCTTAGCATGCCCTTATCCATGCTCCCTCCCTCCAACACTCCCAGTTGGCCATGGAGCTGGGATCACACCAGTCATGTAAAGTCTAGTTTGTAGCTGTGCCCTTGGATCCCACTGAGACCAGGGAGGACAAATGAAGTCTCGGTCTCAGCAGAAAGGGTGTATCTAACCACTGAAGAGAGCAACAAACTTCTCCAGGGAGCTAGACCTGGACTGTTGCTGCCATTAGCAAATGGGACACAGATTTCCTGAGAGCATCAAGGAACAAGTGGGAGAAGGATGTTGACCGGGCAGTGGAGAGGAATTCATCAGCACTGACAGGATGGACACATCCTGCCTGGCATGGCCAAGGCAAATCAAGTTCTTAATTATGAGCACTGAGCACTCCAGCCTGCTAGTCCACCCAGCAGTTTTCAGATGGGTCATGCCCAAGGCACTGACATTGTGTGTGCCTCAGGAAGGCAGGAAAGCCAGAGACGATCTTTATTGTTCCTGCTCTGCACCTACCACAGTGGCCCCCAAATTCTTGGCTGCGCCTCTTTGGTGTTAATGCAAGATAGAGCAAAAATAACACCAGCAGCCAACACAGGGACACCTTTTCACAGAAAAGCAATGCATGTTTTGCTTTGTCCTTGGTTACTAGCCCTCAGTAATCACATTTTGCAATATAAACAAGATGACAAAAACCCCCAAATTTCCAGATAATCCAAAAGTGCTTTCAATTCCTGTCTAATGTGTCTATATCAGTGGCAACTGCCACTGTGACCTCTGGTGGCAAATACATAGTCAAATCTGTTTCTTGCTCAAGGGAAGGAGGACTTTCAGTTGCCTGCAGACTTTCAGTGAGCACCACAGGATGGAGAGCTAAGGCTTCCCATCCACCAGATCAGCGTGTGGCATCTGAGACCTTCTCAGTATCAAATGGGCTGTGTGATCCTGAGTGTGGTCCTTTGCCTGCTGCTTCTTTGAAGGACAAGGGTTCAGGGGAAGGGGAGCTGAGATTTCTCCCCAAACCTAGGCATTACCTTGGCTCTTTTCCCAGCCCCAGGTCTCACAAACACATCTTGGAGGGCTCGCACACCATACTGACGTTGTTTCCCTGACTCTGCATGTGCCTCCCAAGTCTTTCACTTGCACCTCAGCACAGGGGGTGTCCCATGACACAGGACAGGCAAGGTGGTAGCTAAGCAGAAGCAAGTCTTACAGTTGGGCTTTTTAGCTCAAGCTCAGAAACAGCTGAACCCAGCAAGGGTAAAACCAAATCCTCATCAGAGTTATTAGCAAGATTTCTTTTGTGCTGCTTTGCTCTTTTATGCAGGAGGCCTGATATGTGTCCCCTACCATCAGCACAGGGTCCGGGGCCCACAGCCATTCTATGCTATCTGCAGGCTGGCCCCCAGTCCCTCTGCAGACTGAAACACAACAAAAGACATTCTCTGAGCTGGCTCTTGGCATGTCACACTCAGGTCCCCATGCCCAGCTCACCTCCTTTCAGCCAGAGCCCTGCAACTTCCTTGGAAGTGATGCCTGGGGAATTTAGGGCCGTTTTGCCTTTCCTATCTAGCCAGACCCTGTCCCATTAGGTCGCTCCCTTTATATGGATCACAGATAGCTTAATTATAATGCAAACCCCTGGGGAAACACATGACCCCTCAGTCAAAGTGTGGTACCTTTCCAAGTCTCTGAAGACATCTTAGTGCTACAGCTGACAAGATTTGATAACAACATGTTTTGTCCTATATCCTTCCTGCCACAGTTTCAGTCTTAGGTTTGGCCATTAATGGTGTTTCCTTAAAGTCAGGAGCAGAAGAGGATGTTAACAACCAAGTCCCGATCCAGCAGCTGCAAAATGAGGATTTGCCCAAGAAAGACAGCACTTTTCTCACACAATCCTCACAGCAAAGATGGGCTGCAGACCAAATCTTGTGTTCTGCTCTGGGCTAGAAGGAGCCCTGACGCCATTGTAAATACACTGGAGGTAGAGACTAAGGTATTAAATTATATTGATCTGTTTTTTCTGCTAAGGAAAGCTGGGGGCTGGGAGGAGACCGCCCATTATATAGGAGCTTAAGATTTATGACGAGCAAAAGCAGCAGCTGTTTCTGTAAAAAAGGGCCAGCTGCCAAACTTAAAACTGTTCAAATACTAGAAGAAGGGAAGGCAAATCCTTTGAGATATTGAGGTTCCTCAGAAATGCTGCTGGGCCATCACTAAAAAGGATTTTTGCAGCAGATCCTTTGCCTAGAACTGAGTCTCCCAGGACCACAGAAGTTTTCTGACTCTTAAATTCTCACCATTCTCACCCTTCCCACCACCCTGTCCCCGAGGCGGGTGTTCATTTCAGAAAAAGTCAGTTCCCAGCATTTAGGCTACACTGGAGAAGTGGGATCAGAGGTGGCTGCTGGGACAGATCAGGTCAGCTGGCCTCGCTGCAGCAAATCCCATCCCTGGGAATGAGCATTTTTCCTGAGTCTCTCCCTGGCCTTATGCTGGGTCTTGCTTCTGCCATTTGGGAAACAAATGGATGCAGAGCAGTGGATGGCAGAGCTCAAACAGCACATTGGTAAGGAATATAAAGCTTTTTGCGTGGTTGATGGCAAAAGCCTCTTCCATTGCCAGGAAGGAACAAGTAGTTCAGAGTAGGAGGTGAAGGTGGGTTTGGGTACTGCTCGCTGCCGGGGCAATCCCCTCCTGTCTCCTCACGGCTTCCTGACGTGAGGACAAATTACTGAGGTGGACTCTGCTACCAAATCCAGATCCTTAGCTTAAAAATGTCTCTGATTCTCCTTTAAGCCCCCCAGCCCTCTTCATCAAAGTTTTTTACCTCATCCAGGGCCAAGTTTTCTTCCAGTGAAGGGACTCTGTCTGGGCCGCACAGCTGCAAAGTACTGCTTTCAGTCCCCAATCTCCAGCAGTAAAATATTTGCAGCAAAAGACCTGACCTCATTCATCAGAGAATTGGCCACTGATGGCTAAGAGCAAATCTAGCACAGGACCTGCCAATAAGGATGATTACATGCTGGAGGTTTTCTGAGATTACTTGCTTGCTGCAGGGAGCCAAATAATTGCATAAAGATTTCAGAAAGTCCAACCTTACACAGCCCCAGAATATACAAACACCACCTCCAGAGTTAGAAAACCCAAGCCTGGAGATGACAGTTGAGCACAACTGAAGAAAAAGAGCAGCAAACAGGTGCTGTGAATCTGTCCCCCGTCTCTGCTTGTACTAACTAATTACAGAGCTACATGGCCCCTCCACTGACCCTTCCTTCACAGCTGAACTATCAGTGAGGGAAACACAAGGGCTCTCAGGTGTTTTCCCCAGCCCACCAACCCTCTTGTTAAAAGACAAGATTGGTGTTTGGGAGAGGTTCATTTTAGTTATTCTCAATAAGTTCAATTGAAAGTTCTATTAGGAGCACACAAAGATTCTGTCTTAAACAGCAGCATCTTAAACCAACACAGTATCATGTAATGCCCCAGGAATTTCATTACTGCTAATGACAACTCACAGAGCATGTGGTTTGAGTTTCTTTTCTTTTTTTTTAAAGTAAATAAGACTTTTTAATTAAAGAATAAAATTTCTAAGTAGGTCAGAGATTAGGTGCTGCTTTTACCTTCTAAGACTTTAGGCGCCAGACCAGTGCAATTGGTTTCATGTCTATCCTGGTTGTCCCAGCATCCCTGGGCAATGTTCCTAGGAGGCAGGGAGGATTTGCAGGATGAAAGGGGTGGCTGCTGGGGGGGCACCCCAGGGGCCCTGCAGAGAGAGGGTCTGTGGGATCAGTGGGGGAGAGCAGGGACAAACTGGCGCTGTGGAATCTCTCTGTGGTGTGCCTGGAGGGTCTGGTTGCAATGACTCCTGCTCTCACCAGTGGGGCGGGCAGGCAGGCTGACAGGTTCAATTACAACATGTGGTTTTCATTTGATTGTAGCTTTGCCATACCCAAGCCACCAAGGCTAATTTTTTTCACATGGTGCTATGGAAGCTGCTCTTTTATTTTTTGTGTTTCCACTAAAAGCATTCAGTGATTACCAAAACATTAGACTGAGGAAATTTTTTTATTTACCTTGTTTTACTCGCTTTAAACACCTCTAGAAAATTTGTTAGAAGGCTTTGCAGTGTGGAAGTACAAAGCCAAAGATGTAGTCTGCCTCCAATTCAAACAATTTGCACTAATTTGGCCAAGATGTTTGCTTTGGGGGAAAAAAAAACCTAAACCAAACCTGATCATTAAACATTTTGATCATATTGATCATATAGATTTTTTTACTTATTTTTATAGATGCAAAAATGCATATATGTGTGGTTATTAATGAATGAACCAGTTTGGGTAGATTAATTATCCTGTGATTTCTAAGCAATGATAGCAAAAACCAGCTTGTTTCAACGCTGAGCTGCAGAGCTTAAGCACAGCTTCGTCAAAAAAACTGCATGTGGTTAACAGCCATGGCTTTGGGGCATGGAAAAAACAAGGAAATTATTATCCTCAGTACTCAGTGCTCCCCAGGCTGGACCATAAGCAAGAAGAGTGGCCATGTCCTGCCTCAAACACAAAGGAGACGGGAGAGGAGTGAGGTGGCTGAGATGTGGAGGCAGCATCAGGGCAGAAGAAAGCCCCTAAGGTTGAGCAATTTGGGAGCAGGAGTGAAGGTGTTGTGCTGGTAGGCTGAGAAGACCAGAAGTAGTGACTGCACAGGCTCAAACACCGGCACAGGGAGATGGGTACACATGGGAAAGAGCAGGCACAGAGCTAGGGGTGAGGCAGCAATTAGGCTGGAGAGAGAGCAGCAGCACGGGTAGCAAAGGGCCCAGCAGGGACTTGGGGGCAGCAGTACAGGTCTCAGCTCTTGCGCCGTTGGGAATCTTGCCATTCGTGATTGCTCACCTAACTCCTCAACTCTTTACATCATTTCAAGTCCAAATAGACAGTGTAAAAAATTTGCAAATGTCTGCATAACTGCAGAAGAAGAGTGAAGACCTAAACACATTCCTTAGTAAGAAAAAGATTAAATATTTCTTCTTGTTTCCTCTCTCCTACGTCTCACTTCGTTGCTGAAGTTTAGTGGCAAATGAAGTGGCAGCTCACAGGTGGGGACATTAGGGCCTAATGGCTAAGCAGCAGCAGTAGCCAGCCAGCCAAAGCTTCTCAGTTGTCAACCTGATCACAGATTTCTGTGGGTCTCACTTCAGCACATTCCAGCTGATTCTACAGTACTTCAAATTAAAAATTACAATAGCTGCAAAACAAGTGCTATGATTTTCCCAGCAGATCCTTTGGGTAATCCAATAATGTATTATCCTCTATTTCCACTAATACTAATTTAAAAGATACTTATGCCACCCTCTGAAGAACTACCCTTTTAAAAAAAAAAACATCTAATTCCTTGACATACATGCAGCCACTGTACATTTTCTCCAACTACTCACAAATGCCATGTCAGCATGTCATTGCAAGCACCAGGTGTGACATGGTGTAATGGCATCACCTCTTATCTCACTCCCCCAGCCACAAGGTAGAGCACACAGCTGCAGCATCCATCGCTGGAGCAGCCAACACCACATGTAGTTTGTGAAGTTCCATCCTTCTACTCTCATGTATACAAGCGTTTAAGAACTGAAGTAACAGTAATAGCAAAATAATAACCTAAGAGTCAAAATGTTTAAGAGAGAAATTGTTACACAAACTGAAGTGTTACAACCCGGGCTGCTAGAGAATTTTTTTATTTTTTTTTTTCCTTCCAAGTGATGTAAGTATGTCTTTTGTACTTATACTGTCCTGGCTGAATTTAAATTAAATCTGCTCTTTGCTTTACAATACAGTGTCTTTCTTAATAGCAGACACACCTGTTGCATGCTTTAGCCCAGAAACACACACCCTAAAGGCTGGGATGCCCAGTTCCCCTTAGCCTGCCTGCCTTCCTTGCCTCTGCTGAAGTCCAGCTGCAGCTCTCTGCTCGCTGCCCTTAGTTTTTCCTTTATTTATTTCTAAGCCACTTATCTAACAGACTTACCACCATGAAGTAAGCAGTTAATTTCCTGCTTCCCCACTTAAAAACAACCTTGTATTTCTATACTGTAAATATTTATACCTTCCAAAAGGCCAAGGATTTGCAGGGCTGCAAATTTTTGTGACATTCAATAATGAAAATAAGCATTGCCCACAGAGACAGGGCTCCACTGTCTCTCTGAGCAGCTCCGCTGCTGACAGGGAGCACCCAGGGAGCAGCAGCATCACTGCTCAGCCCCAAGAAGCAGGGACGGGGCAGACACCCAGCTCACACCTGTAGTTAGTGCATGTACCTGTCTGTCAGTCCCAGACCACGACGCACGCGATGTGTAACCTGAAAAACGGAGAGGTCTGTGCACATACCGTCCGATGACAGAGCAGGTCTCGGTGTCAGCAGCCACAGCACCGTGCAGGTAGTGCTGGGGACCACACTTGGGTTGATTCAGGATGACCACGAGCGCAACAACCACTGCCAGCACACCTAGGGTCAGCAGCACCAGGCAACAGATCTTCCCCGTAGACATGTCTATTCCTATGACGCTGGAGGCGGCTGGGAGGCTTTTACTCCTTTAGCGAAGGCGCCTGCTTTGCTCAGGGTGGAAGTGGAGGATCCCGGCAGTTTTGGGAGGGAGGGAGGTCTCACTGGAGTGTGCTCTGCCCCCTGTGGCTGAGAATTACATTCTTTTTAAGATTAAAAGCTGTTAAAAAGAAAACGGTGTGCTCTTCCTTTCCTGCTCTCTTATATGTGAGAGGCTTTTCATGCTCTTTTATAAAGTAAACTTTTTCCGGCATATCCACCATATGCCTTTTTTTTTTTTTTTTTTTAAGTTTCTAATGAGAACAGTTAACACATTCACTGCTGGAGCACCTCAGAGTGAAACCTCTACACTGCTTATTGGCTTCACACAGCCTCCCTGTCTTGACATTCTTAACACACAGAGCAAATTACCAAAGAAAGGCAGTGTACATGATGAATCACTGGGAAAATTACAATATCAATCCTACATTGCAAACTTAATAAGACTACTCAGAGAAGTAAAAGCCACATATAAATACAAAGCTGGAACTTTCGTATTTACTCTTACTTTACCTTATAATTTATTATAATCTTGCTTATTTACTTTTTTCATCATTAAAACTTGCCAGTGTTCACAACATACATCTTCTGTAAATGAGCATAACAGAGTACCTTGACTAAAGCAGCACGCCTCTGCACTTCTGCAAAACATGAGAGCTAAAAGAGCTGGGATCCAGCCTCTACCAGTCAGCAACCACAGCACCCTGGAGTGAAGGACTGCAAAATCAGACTGGACCTAATTCCTAACAGAGCAGCGATGAGCAGCATGAATGGCTACACAGTGCAACTGGCCCCTGCTGGCTCCTTAAGGGCCTCTTAATTATACAGTGCTCATAGCACTTAAGAAGTTAAAGATACAGCCCCGTATCTGCCTGCTGTCTTTCTAAAAGATGCTATCTGTGATTCTCTTCCTGCTAGATTTTGGGGAAGGGGAACTCACCTGCTCAGATTTACACCTGTATTTCAGTATAGACTTTGAACCTGTACCCACATAACTTTATCTCATAGCTAAGTAATTCTATTTTGTGTATCATATCTCAAGAAATGGATTTGATAGACTAGACTGCCTTTTTTTTTCTTTTTTTTTTTTTTTTTTTTTTTTTTTTTTTTTTTTTTTTTCAGTTGTATCTTCCTGTAAGTCTTGGGGAAGTGAAAATAACCCAAGAAAAATATATGGGTTTGTCCAAGATAAAACTATGGTCCCTGGGGAATAATTTCTTGGTCTCCACATCTGTGTCTGCCTTGGCGAATATACTTGGCATGTGTAACAAGCCTCCACAGCTCTAATGTGACTCTTGATTTCACCCCATTGCAAAACATTGCTGATTTTGTAAAATTTCTCAATCCCTTCATGACTCCACTTCTTTTTTGTGTTTCATTCTTGTTTCATTTTTGACTACTTATTCTATAAAACTTAAAGAATCATCACTCTGGTGTTTTTTGGGAAAGCTCTTTCCTGTAAATTCATAGCAGAGCTGGAAACCTTGACTACTCAGCACCAATAGACTTAAGGCTGAAGTGGATTTTGCCCATTTGCTTTCATCAAATGCCACAGAGAATTCAACTGCAGTCTCCAAATTTCTATCAAATTTTGTTCTTAACTCAGCACATCAAACATCTGTATCTGGAAAATTACCTTTATGCTGCCAAGGAGGAGCCCTGGAAGAGGCAAGAAAGGTAAGACAGAGTGTCATCTCCCAGACCACGTCTGGGAATGAGAAGGCCAAGATATAGTTATGACCTATTCCTACAGATGCCTTCCATAGCAAACCTATTCATCTTTTAGATACATAAATGAAGACTGAGTCTACTTCTTTCTTTCAATGTATAATCTTTACAGTCATGTTGGTGCAACACTCAACTTTGACCATATTATACAAAGTCTGCACTGACCCTCCCATGTGAGAGCCTGCTTAGCTGTTCACACACTAGGGCTCAAGACTGGGACCTCTATTTTTCTGTTTGTTTGTTTCTCAAAACTTTCACATTTGTCCTCACTGTCTGGGAGCACAGTTTGCCTTGGCATAGATCTTGAAATGTAGCACTTCACTGCACAGGCTC
The DNA here is from genome assembly GCF_001431845.1 of Calidris pugnax. Taxonomy (NCBI): domain Eukaryota; kingdom Metazoa; phylum Chordata; class Aves; order Charadriiformes; family Scolopacidae; genus Calidris; species Calidris pugnax. The sequence goes on along the minus strand of NW_015090783.1, from coordinate 7,708,533 downwards.
TCTGGTCCTCCACTGCAAGCATGAAGGGCTTTGTTTCCTGTATGAAAAGGAGCTCAGGTATTTAAAGACCCTTACAGGCCAAGATATACTCAAGGAGATTTTAATTAGAATTGTAATTATTAAAAGAATCACCATTTATTAACTAATAAAGAGGGACAGTATATTTAATTTGTCCTTTATATGGTTACAGTCTTGTCACATCTTTGTCCAAATCTTCAATCAAGAGACCAAAACTGAACATGATTAACATCTGAAGAACAGGCATTGATAAGGTTGACATGAACACCACAGCTACCTTATGGAGGGTAACAAGTCATCAAGGGATAGAAATACTCAGAATTTAAGAGCAGAGCATAAATACTAAGTGAAGGAGTTGGGAAGAAATTCCCCTAAGTGATAGGTTTTTGCAGAAGTGTCAAAGGACCTCAGCCATTGGGCTGAGTTTGTGGGGACATTACCTGGGGCAGTTAGTCTAATCCCATCATCTAGTGACCAAAGGGACCAGTGCAGGCTCTGGAGGCACCAGGAGCTTCTCTTTCAGCCTTACTGAAGGTGCCCAGTGTGCACCTTTGCTTATTTTGGCACCAGTGTATTGCACTAAGCCAATGTAATTTTACCTCAAGCTCCAACATGTTCTTGACACACTGAGCTCTATCTGTAAAGCCTGCTTCTCTGACAGTGAAGCTGGTTTCAGATGATGACTGGCATCTGGCATGTTTGAGGAAAAAAGGGTGTTTGCTGGTTGAAAGCCAGTCCTCATAACAAGCCTGAGGATCCTGGTGGTGAGGAGACATTCCCAAAGACCACCGTCATTTACACTGCTGTACGCATGCTTTGCGTTCAGCAGAATAAATTTGGAGATGCAAAGAAGCCATCTTCTGAGAGGACGGAGATCCCTCTGCTGAAGCAGGATTCATGACAGTCTGGGGTCAGACTAGAGAAAACAAGGTTGCTGCCTTGTCTGCAGCAAAAGAGTACATTTGTGGCATGAGCAGCATTTCGAGCATTGTGGTTTTTTCCATGCATCCTTTTCTTCAGTGCTGCTTTCCTTTGATTGAGGGGGAAGAAAAGAACATAAGTGGATGGAAAGCCAGACATTTCTACTCAGCTAAGAAAAGCTAAGATATTGACCCTCAATTTATCACTCTTCATTTCATCTTTTTAAAAATATAAACTAAAAGAACACTAAACATACACCAAACTCATGAGGCATTCCTATGCTACCGTCCTAAGCATCCTCCTTTGCCTCTGCCTTTACACTGTCCAAATTACATTGCGCCATACTCAAGAAAATGCCTCCTTCTGCTGGTGTTTGCTTGCAGAGCAATGTCTACAGGCAGCAAGCTCTAATTGTAATAAATAAGAAGTGCATTTTTCATTTCCCAACTCCATTGGACAAGAGTCTAGGGAAGTTTCAAGAGCATGCAACCCAAAGCCAAACTGGATGTATTACATACACCATTTGTCTCATCCTCCAGTCATGTTTATTTGTAACCCAGGAATATCAGTCATCTCTATCCAATAATCAAATTACAACAATATAGACAACGTTCTGGGAATTTATTGTTCAGATCTTCTAAGAGAAATGGCTGTGAGTTCCACAGATGTTGGTGCTTATGAGCCATCTGTCTCAGTACGATTCTTCAGAAACTAAGAAATACTAACCTTTGCACATTGTTTTCTTTTGCACACAAGTAAGTTTTTTTTATTGAGAAACATGGGTTTGCTCCCATAAAAATCAAGTTTGTATAGTTTTCAGACATCTGAAAAAACAGATACTCAGAAACCGGAAATTTTGAAGAACTTCTCATTCATGTCTCTCTTTCTTCTGTTATTTCCCAGAATTCAGGGTGACAGTTAAGCCTATAAACTCCTCTGACTCAGGAAAATAAACTCTGCTTCTTTTTGTATTGAAATCAGAAAAGGGAAACATGCTTTACAATTACTCACGGATTTACGTTCTACTGAGATTAACATTCAAGTACCGGCTGAATCAGGGCTTTTTGGTTTTCCTGTTAATTTCAAAGAATGCCAGGGAACAACTCTCCAGGTTGTAGCTGAGAAACTTGGCAATACTTCATCTCAAATCTTGAAAACACACTTCTGGCTGCAGCTGTAATGGTTACATAGATTCTTCCTACAAGCCCTGAAAGGGTTTGAGAATGCTCACAAGCAGTCCCACGTGTGGGAGTGCAGCAGCAGGGCAGTAAAGGATGACTGGGAGTGGGCAAACCTACATCTTGAAGAGGACATCTATCAATAGTCCAATACTACTCTGGCACTATTTTCCCCAGCCACGCTAACTTTTAGTTTCCTACTGTGAGGGATCTCTGTGGGCTGCCAGCACGAACAAAGCGAAAGCACTTGAACAGGACAGTCACAGGACACACATCATGCTTCACATCACTGAAATCAAAAGAAGGACCCAGCAGAATCTCAGGGACTCCTATATCTTTGTTGAATTTTCCTAGTTTAAAGGCAAAGCTGCTACCTCCTCCTTCCGTTCCTGCTGTTTACAAAGTAATAACTGAAAGAAATGCTCCCTGGAGCCCAAACCTAAACATCCTCTATTCTTCAGTTCAATCAACATATTGAAAGTCAATTATTTGCACGGCTCTACTTAGTGGCACAGACCACTGCTCAAGGGAAACTTTTCTCCATTAACTTTTTTTGATGAGTATATCCAGGCACAGTTTACTGCACAGCATCAGCATTTTATTTTTTCTATAACAGTGCAGCTATGCTCAAGATTAGATTAACAGTGAAACCTTCTGACTCAGTCTTTAACTCTTGAGCGTTCTTCTGGAGCAAATCCAGCAGGAAATATTTTCTTAAAGACAAAACCTCATTAATGCAATTACTATAGCAGCTGAAACTATTGACACTAGAAAACAAAAGGGAGCTTTGTGTGCATCCAAAGACACCAACAATAAACTCTGTCTGAACTCTGTATTGACTAAATTAGGCCACAGTACTACGGTAGTGACACCAAAGGATATCCGTGAAGGGATGTCCAACTAACATGTAAGTACTAAGCTCATTGAAAGCACTAAATATAACATATTTATAGTTAAATGCACATGTACCTGTATGTGTCAATCTACGCAGCTGCCATCATATGCTTTATAAGATCTCAGTGAGACACAATCAGTGGAATGATGGTTCACTGCCACGCTCAGTTCAAGAGTTGTGGGATCGGGCTTTGCTCCCTGGGTTCTGTGCAGCCTGGAGGTCCCCTGGTCTGCACAGAGCGCAGCACGAGGCAGCACGAGCCACTCTGAACTCTTGAGCTCTTTAATGCCAAAAGCCCTAGAAGGATGTTCAGAAAAAGGTGTGCTGGTTGAAACACAGTTGACAAGTCAAAAATGAAAACAATCAGGACAAAAATGCACTCTGAGTGGCAAGGGATACATGCAAATCTCTGGCTAATACTAAATTAAGCAGCAGCGCGTCATCCACAGAGACCTTGACGAACTTGAACAGAAACCTCATGAAATTTGGTAAAGAGCAGGGCAAAAGGTCTGCCCCCAGCCAGAATAACACCATGCTCAGCACAGGCTCTCTCGTGAAGGGCCTGGGCTTGCAACAGGAGCCAGGCTGACCATGTGCCACAACATGTTCATGCTACAAACCTGGCCAGCAGATACTGGACTCCTTCAGGAGTGTGATTGGCAGATCAATAGAAGTTATTTTCCTCTTTTTCAGGCAGCACCTCAAATACTGTAATCTGCCATGAGAGCTGAGCCCTGAGAGCTCAGGAGGAGCTGAAAAAAGGAGCTTGTTAAAAATCAAATTCCTGGTGAGAGGAGGTGCAACAAGTGCAGAGGGGAAATACCAAGGGACCTCCCAGCCTGGGCAGTAGTGAATCCTTAGGTCAGCTTGAGCTGTCCTCTTTAACCTCTCACAGAGATTTTGGTAACTCCTCTGGTTTCAATACACCCATTGCCAAGGGAGGCTGAAAGACCTGGGCTTGGAGCTAGGTTGGGCTGTCCTTCATGGTAGAGAGGGATATATGTAAATGACTAAACACTGGCAAAACCCACAAGCTTGCCTGTGTGTCCTCTCCCAAGTCCTCTACCTGCTTCTCCAGCCCCTGTCACCCTGATTCCTGATTGCACCTCCACAAAGCAGGGACTCTCCCCACCAAACATCCCTCCATCTCCCACCCCCTGCCATCCCCACACACTCTGGGTTCCCTGATCCGTGCTCCTGTGTCACGCAGTCAGCCGATACATGCTAACACCAGGCAAGAGACAGAGGGCACACACTACACAAACTGCACATACTGACCCTCAAGCAACTATGATGTTATTTCTGCATTACAGTGGCTGTGCAGCTAGTACAACTTTTTCCCTTTTTGTTTTTTAAGTTCTTGATATATAGAAACAATAGGGACTTTTGTCTTAAGAGACCATTTGAAAACAACCTCATCCTCTCAGTAAGAGGAGCAAGGAGAGGAAATATTTTTTTAAAAATCCCCTAAACAAGAACTGAAAAGAAAATGAAACGAGGCTTTTCTGGGATTCCCAGGTAGATGACAGAGCTGTCCTGCTGCACACAGCAAGCCTTTCCAAAGTGCTTAATCACACTGAAATCTTTGAGTCAAGAATGAAGACCAGGATTAGCATCTGGATTTCATCTCCTCTCCGAAATGAGCAGGAATTCTCAATCAGAGAAAAAACAGAGCCAAACAGATCCCACTTTCCTCTGGAGAGAGAAGGCCCCTTCTCTGCCTATCCCTGCAGTGCTTTCTGAGAAACAAGAGCATATACACAGCATCCCCACTGGAGTTTTGCAGTTTTCTACCATCTCACTTGAATCCAGTGACATCCACCAGCATCAGAGCTGGTGCTGAAAGGGAGGAAGAACACGTGCAGGTGGTGCAGAAAGGGTAGGAAGGAACCAGGACACGGGTCTGGGAAGCCACAAGCTGCTGGAGAGACTCACACTTGCCATAGACTCCCCTCTCATGAGTCCCAGCTTAAACACAGCTTTAGCACTCAGCGCCGCTGCCCTCTCCCTGCTGCGCTTCCGGCTCTTCAGGAAGGATAAGTCCTGGAAATACAAGCCAGATGTGTGAGTGCTGCAAGTCACTAAGGGTCTCACGAGAACCAGCGCATAAGCAAACAGTGCAAGCTGAGTTTCTCTGCATGGGAAGGTGGGAAGAGCATGTTCTTAACCACCCTTATGATCCTCATGTACTTCACAAGCAAAGCAATGGAGAGGCAGACAAAAGGAGAAAAAGCAGCTCAACAAACAGCCCTTGCCATGTCCTGGTGCGAAAAAAAAAAAAAGAGGGTCATTGCTGATTGTGCAACTACAGATGTAGCCTCATAGATCTGTCTTGGTCTCAGGGATAACAGCATTTCTTCATAATGACTTCCCTTCCTTCTGAATGGCCCTGGGAGCTCATGTGAAACATCCCTTTTCTTGTGCAAGAATACAAGAAAGTGTTTGCTTTCCTCACCAGATAGTGGAGGAGCAGCATGCAGGGAGGAAGAAATTCAGTCTTCTGGAGGTTTTTTTCTTCCTGTCCTTTTCTTTTTCCCTGCTCATCGTTCATTGCTGGTTTAATTTGGAAATTCCCCAGTGTTCAAATCCTTTCAAGAAATGGTGTTTCCAGGCTCTTGCACAATTCCCTTTGGAGCTGTTCTGTTATTTATCCTTAACCACTTTCCCACACAGTGATCGCTGTAAATGGCTCCTTTCTTCCTTCAAAATTTTACACCCTTTCCTCTAGGGACATGTTGATATTATAGTCCCAGAATTTACTCAGCTGGAATGTGGGGTAAAAATTGCAAATATTCAACTGTTGCTCATTCATGAGAATAAGCAATGGGAATGGAAAAAACCCCTGCCTCCCCACATTCAGAATTGGAATATTAATCTTCACTGATGTCAAATATGTAGTGTAAGAATACCTGAGCTGAGCTGGATGAGTGCTAAATCTTTTCAAGAGAATAAGCTGTCTTCAGAATTTCATGCATGTCCTTCCCAGAATAAGCTGTCTTCAGAATTTCATGCATGCAATTTCTTTTCTAAATTGCATATTTAATTTTAAGACCTTTATTTACACAACAGCTGGTTAGGTTTCTTGCCATATCAGAGTAAGGTATTTTCAGCTTATCAAATTGGAAAATGCACCTACGTTATTATCAGCAATAAATTCTAGACAGTTGCAATTTTCATAGGAAAGTCTTTTTTTTTCCTCCCTTTTTTTATATCCAAAATCTGAATTGGCTACTCATACCAGCACTTAGGCTGGTGAATACTAGATGGAATGCTATGCATAGTACCACACAATTGCCCAGACAATGCTGGCACATGCCCAAAAATATCTGAGCTGATAAATATGTGCAAGAACCTATATGCCTGTTAACCACAGGTAGTACCAATGGAAAAAGCAGAGACATGGAAACAGAAATATTTAGAGCAGTAAAATAATACAGCTTGGTGCTTTCCACCTCCTGCAAATCCTGTGAGGGCTCTTGGGAAATGGGACAGTGCAACAGCAAACATTAAAAACCACAGTCCTGAGCAAGGCTCCTACTGGGAAAAGAAGCCTTGTCAGAGTCCCAACAATGACATAGTCCATTTCCAAATCATGTGGCAGTAGCTTTACAAGCACTGTATATTTCATCTTTGCTTTAATTTACTTCTGCTTTATTCACCATAAGCCTTCTCTAGATTCAAACCCTAAGCTAGTAATGCACAGACTTCCACAGAAGTCATCAAAAGAAAGTGGAAAAAGGTTGAATCAAGAAAACCTTGAGATGTTCTCTTTCTTTTTTTCCCATAAAAAGCAGAGCTACTGGCAGATGGGAGCAGCAGCATTTAACAAAGAAAAACAAACATGGTGCATCAGGGTCAGTGTAGAAAGGCCGTAAAGTAAATAATGCACACAGAAACATCTGGGTTTTGTCTGCTACAGATTTAAAGACTTCCAGCAGTGACTGATTAGGGTGTACTATTTTAATAAAAATTAATTTGAAAGCTTTTGTAGCACACAAAGAGGATCCCAGAGTATATCTCCAGAGCTTCAGCCAGAATAGTGCTGAAACAAAAATGGACTTAGTCCTTCAGCCTCAAATATCCTCTCTGGAAATCCAGAAGACAAAACCCAACTCCAGGTGCCACAGCCATAGGGCTAATTGCATCTTGGCTTCCTTTCTGGCCCTCTTCTCCTTCCCTGTCTGCACCAGCAGGTTTCGCAATACTTCCACTTTTAGTACTTAGTTCAGGCAGTGTTTTGGATGCTGTACACCAGTAGTGACCAAACTTTCAGTCACTTCAGGCCTCAGGATGAATTGCAGGGGGTTGAGATCCACAGTTCTCCCATCAGGTGACTGCCAGTGCTCCCATCACATAGGCAGTATCTGTCCTCCTCCATGCTGCTTTCCTGAGATCCACATCATGTACATACAACCTTCTCAGCTGGCAATCCTTGGTACAGCCTCTTGAGTGCCCGATGGGTTGCCCAAAAGCATGGGCAGTGCCTTATTATTAAATTTCATCTCTCTTTTTTCTTGGCCAGTTGGTGCCTGGGGTCACTCTCTCCCTGCCAACTCACTCCTGGCCATGCCTTTGCCACAGGGCCATTTCCCTTACTTCAGCAGCTCTGCCCAGCATCCATCACCTCCTGGAATGAGGAAACATAGCCCTTCAAACCCAAGTAGCCATCACTGAGGTGTATCCTAAGTCCAAAAGAAACATTTCTGGACTCAACCCCCATCAGGTCCTTTGCTCCTGCCGAAAGGCAATCACCACTTTTCTTTCCTTCCTTTGCCTGTTCCCACTCTCCACAGCCTGGGGTGACTAAGAAGAGACAAGTGATACTCAGTTCCTGGATGTCAGTCTCTATTTTCATGTCAAGTGCTAAAATAGTGTCACTTTAGTCTCAGAGCCATGTCGGACTTCCCCTCTTCTACTTCCTCCTCAAGGTCTGACATTTGGTGCAGAGCAAGCCCAGTCTGTCGGCAGACTGTACATGTTTTATATTTCTTTGCCTGACACTGAAATTCAGTCAGCCTGAACAGGGTTGGACACACATATAAACACAAATATTAGTGGCCAAGATTGCCCAACACAGTGTTTTGGAGGCATGTTTATTCAAGGCCAAACACCCGCTTTGAAAACATAAATTCAGTAAAAGCAAAAGTGCTTATTTCAGAAAACCTCTCTGCTCTGCTCTCCAGACATCACTTAGAAAGAGAAAAAATATTTAAAAAAAGCAACTGAGAGAGTTCAACATTCAAATGTAGTGTCATCTAGTGTGGCACTGTCCTCGTTTCATGGTCATATATACTGTTTTGTCTGAAGAATATTTGTCTTGTTTGCTTGCATTCAGTTTCCACCATTTCTATACAATAGGCTTAGATGTTGACTGTATTTATATAAGAGCACAAAAACAGACAGAAGGGTCAAACTGAGTGCCCCATAGCTCAGTATCTCACCTCTGGCAGCAGCCAGCAATGGATGCTCCGGAAAGACTATAGCAGGAAGAATATAGCAATAAATGCAGTGATTTTTCCCTTAAATGCTCTCCCAGCCTCCAAATACTTGCAACTCAGAAACTTCCTGAGACACAAGTGTGGTCTTTGATAATTTGATAACTTGATAATTTAGTTTCATGAATTTCTCTAATTTTGACCACCTTTTGATTTACTGGATGCTGAAGGCTTTCAGAGTAAAACACTGAACACATACAAACTTATTGTTTATTTGAAAATTAAGGAAACTGCCTGGTTTTTATCTGCTTTTTAAAGCTGTTAAAATTCCAAAAGCCATAGCATCACAATAAAGCAGCTTAAGTATTACACAATAATGATCTATGCCTAACAATTAACTATGGCTTTAGTATCTGCAAAATTGTGTTCCCATGAGCTGAGACTTAGTACGTTCTGGGCTTTGTGACAACATCTATAGTAGAACAATAACTGGGCACATGGAGGTCAGCTGGTACCGTGCAGCCACGTCCAGGTTAGGCCTAAAACTGGATGGCTGCAGCAATCTGCCTTTTGAGAATAGTTCCCTGGCTTCCCTAACTGCCAACCCACACCCAGGAGCTGTTTGAGGAAATTGCTGGTTGGAACAAGCCTAACTCACTACTAGGAATGTGTTGGCAAGTTTGCCAGCACCAATGATCATGTTCCAGTGCCTGTGGACCCACCTGGTTATGCCTGAATCTATAAACAGGCCACATCTTCACTGCGCTGCGTCCCTTCAGGCTCTTCACCCTTGGGCCCTTAGGCTGCTGTTACTCTAGCAGTGGAATAACAGCGGTGAGTCTCCACTTTAGAAAAACAGGACTTGTCAAATTAGCTGTATTTAATGCAAAAGAAACACTGTCTCTTCACCGTTTGAGAGGACTCTCTGCTGTCAGGCCTGTCACCTACTGCTGCATCTCCCGTGAATTACCAGGAAAAAGCCACTCTCAAAGCACCACTAAGACTTCTACTGAAACCCACTGCTAATCATCTCCCCTTTAACACCCTCCTGTCTGCAGCATCGTGAAGGGAGAAGCCCATGCACGGACCTGGAATAAAGGCTTTGGGAATGTTACTCTAAATGAACAATCACGGAGAAAGAAACCTGCTGAGACTGAAAGAGCTGCTTGTACTGTGAAGGCCACTTTAGGCAACTGAGTCAACTTTTAGGGGCTTTTCCGAGAAACAAGTGGAAGTACAGTCACAGCCCAGCACAAGTCCTGGAATAGGAACTAAAAAGGCATTGATCAGAGCAAAGAAAAAGGGAGGTTTAAGTAATCACTTACTCATCTGAAAACAGAGGCTTTATCTGTTCAACCATAACCCTGCACCTGTGGTCAATGTTTAACTTATGCCTCATGGATGTATTGTCCAGTTAAATGAGACCTCCTGATAAACTCAGAAACATTTCAAATGACAGTTTACAAATGATAAACTTCATTTCCTATGACTCATTAGAAACACAAAAGCAAATTCCTATCACAGTTTTATTTATGTTGATACTTGAAGTCAACTGAGATTAAAGGTGCTAACTGCTGAACTGCCAATCACAACAGAGACAGTGACAACATATCTGTCTCACTGAAAGCACGTGATGGACTGGAAATCATTTCCAGCATAGAACATAACAGAGATTAAAATTTAGGTCAGACTATAGTTAAGAGCCACTATCCATAATAGCCAGCTTCCACATGACATTAAAGACATGAAACTTGCTTTTGAGTCCAAGCAGTTCCATTGGTGGTTCTTCACTGATTCAGCAAAGTAAGGATTAATGGTGACTACTCGCTGCAGAGGACAGGTGTCTGCATCTTTAAAACTACTATCACAGAAGTATCCTCAGTAACAAGGCCAAAAGTTGGAACTAGCCTCAGTCTTCTTGCTCTGAGCTGGTGCCTATTCATTTGTGACAGGACAGCATGAATGCTCATCCTGCAAATATTGTTCTTGTAAGAGAGGAGAAGCTTTGTTTTTTGGCATCTCTGACCAGCCATAAAGTGTCATTAATAATAAAATGATATAAAAGAAATTGAAGTATTTAAAAGACAAATAGTGAACTTGCGATTTTCTTCAGGGCTGATTTAACTATGGTCTAGCCAGAAGGCAGACAAAGCAAAGGGATTCTTATCAAGGGGCTGGTTTTTCAAGACACTACCAGGAGCTCCATAGCAAGGAGAATGCATATGACCACAGCTTTACATATGCTGAAGAACTAGCACTCCAGCAGCTCTGCAATATACAGCAACATTCATGCAATCTGACGTCAAACAGGCACCTCTTCTGTGTTCCTTGGTGTTTACTCACTTCTTTTTACTAGAAGTAACACGAATGTCAAATCCAAATACTCTGAGAACAATATGAACAATATGAAATGGCTGGCAACAGGTAAGGAATCGCAATACTACAGTTCAAGGATGGCGATAAAGCAATGTGAATGCCTAGAGGTTAAACTATCAAGGACAGGAAGTCTAGCATGGTGAGAGATTCAGTTTATGCTTCTGTACCATGCTAGACATGGTGAGAGACATGAGACATGAATACCAAAAGTTGAAAAGTAGAACACATTTCTGGGAAACAGAGGGGAGTTTAAAAAAAAAAAAAAGATACAGGCTTGAAAAGAAAGTTCATTACTGAAACTGGGAACACTGCCCTCTCCCTGGACCTCTGTGCAATTCCAAATGCAATTTGATAGCAAGGTCCTTTATAAGGGATGCAATGAACTTAATCTTTGTTTACATAGGAGAGTAGCTCTGTCACAAGAAAAATGAGTGGGCGTTGAGGTTATGTTGTGTTAACCCTGATTGTGCTAGGGGAAAATAGTTATGGTGGGTTCTTTCCTCTCTAGGCCTAATCATTTTGACTTGGATGGTTCCCCTCCAGGACATTGGGGGCTACTCTGCAGGCACAGTATACCTCTGGTTCTAGTTACACTTCCAGTCTACTGTGGTGCCCAGCTTGGTGCTGGCGTGCACACCATCCACACTTAGTGCAGGAAATACAACTTAGAAGGAGCCATAAATCTCTGGTTGAGAAGGTCTCCACTGTCCTAGCCTAAAAGCCACTTGGGCCTACCCCTCACCTCCCTAGGCTGGCACTTATCCTTGGGGCACTCCAGTCCCACAGGCAAAGGAGCACTCAGGGGAGAGCCCTAGTAGAAGCCCGTGCTTTACCTTGGCATCCCCTTTGAACTCCACACTTATTACGTGGCTCGAATTCTCAGAGTCCTACTCTTGACTCTAAACCTGGACTGTGCTCTAAGCCAGGATCTCAGCCACATGCCCAGGTCACATAGTGTTGAGGGAACCCTACTAACGGCCTTCCAAGTATTTTGGCAACCACTTTTGAGTGCCTCTCTCTCACTGTACATCTAGGAGTTCTCTTTCTTAGATTCCTAACTCTGACTCTGTGCCTGCACCAAGTCTTATGCAATGGCATACACCACAAAACTTGATAAAGTTTAGGTGGAGATGGACCCAACAGTCCCCAGTGGCAGGGCTACAGCTGTTCTTTAGCAATGCTTTGATGAGTACTCTGCACTATCAAGTGGGCTGTATTATGAGAAAAATCTATGCGTGATCCTTCAGTGCCTCAGTGCATCTAGAAACCAAAATTCAATTTAGTTAATTGATTGTGAGATGAGGACACCTACAGGAAGAGGGCTGAGATCTTCCCCAGGCTGGTCCTCGAGCATTGCTTCAATAGCATTATCAACATTACATCATCTTGTCCTTGTTCTGCAGAGAACAGCTGATAGGTCTGGAGAAGATGACTGATACTGCTCTAGGTCCAGTCATAGCACCTCTGGAATTGATGGCATTGATTTTTTAACTCCTGCTGCTGACCAACACTCAGAAACCTGTGCATTGTTCTGGCTATGCCTTTCTGTGTACAAATAATTGCACAAAGCACGTGATCCTGGACACTGCATCCAGCCAACAGGAGCTAACAATTTCCTTGATCTCAGTCCTAATGTTCTTCTAGACAATTCTAGCCCCAAAGCCTACCTAAGTACCTGGACTGAAAATTTCTTTTTTTTTTTTTTTTTTTTTTAAGTTTCTAATGAGAACAGTTAACACATTCACTGCTGGAGCACCTCAGAGTGAAACCTCTACACTGCTTATTGGCTTCACACAGCCTCCCTGTCTTGACATTCTTAACACACAGAGCAAATTACCAAAGAAAGGCAGTGTACATGATGAATCACTGGGAAAATTACAATATCAATCCTACATTGCAAACTTAATAAGACTACTCAGAGAAGTAAAAGCCACATATAAATACAAAGCTGGAACTTTCGTATTTACTCTTACTTTACCTTATAATTTATTATAATCTTGCTTATTTACTTTTTTCATCATTAAAACTTGCCAGTGTTCACAACATACATCTTCTGTAAATGAGCATAACAGAGTACCTTGACTAAAGCAGCACGCCTCTGCACTTCTGCAAAACATGAGAGCTAAAAGAGCTGGGATCCAGCCTCTACCAGTCAGCAACCACAGCACCCTGGAGTGAAGGACTGCAAAATCAGACTGGACCTAATTCCTAACAGAGCAGCGATGAGCAGCATGAATGGCTACACAGTGCAACTGGCCCCTGCTGGCTCCTTAAGGGCCTCTTAATTATACAGTGCTCATAGCACTTAAGAAGTTAAAGATACAGCCCCGTATCTGCCTGCTGTCTTTCTAAAAGATGCTATCTGTGATTCTCTTCCTGCTAGATTTTGGGGAAGGGGAACTCACCTGCTCAGATTTACACCTGTATTTCAGTATAGACTTTGAACCTGTACCCACATAACTTTATCTCATAGCTAAGTAATGCTATTTTGTGTATCATATCTCAAGAAATGGATTTGATAGACTAGACTGCCTTTTTTTTTCTTTTTTTTTTTTTTTTTTCAGTTGTATCTTCCTGTAAGTCTTGGGGAAGGGAAAATAACCCAAGAAAAATATATGGGTTTGTCCAAGATAAAACTATGGTCCCTGGGGAATAATTTCTTGGTCTCCACATCTGTGTCTGCCTTGGCGAATACACTTGGCATGTGTAACAAGCCTCCACAGCTCTAATGTGACTCTTGATTTCACCCCATTGCAAAACATTGCTGATTTTGTAAAATTTCTCAATCCCTTCATGACTCCACTTCTTTTTTGTGTTTCATTCTTGTTTCATTTTTGACTACTTATTCTATAAAACTTAAAGAATCATCACTCTGGTGTTTTTTGGGAAAGCTCTTTCCTGTAAATTCATAGCAGAGCTGGAAACCTTGACTACTCAGCACCAATAGACTTAAGGCTGAAGTGGATTTTGCCCATTTGCTTTCATCAAATGCCACAGAGAATTCAACTGCAGTCTCCAAATTTCTATCAAATTTTGTTCTTAACTCAGCACATCAAACATCTGTATCTGGAAAATTACCTTTATGCTGCCAAGGAGGAGCCCTGGAAGAGGCAAGAAAGGTAAGACAGAGTGTCATCTCCCAGACCACGTCTGGGAATGAGAAGGCCAAGATATAGTTATGACCTATTCCTACAGATGCCTTCCATAGCAAACCTATTCATCTTTTAGATACATAAATGAAGACTGAGTCTACTTCTTTCTTTCAATGTATAATCTTTACAGTCATGTTGGTGCAACACTCAACTTTGACCATATTATACAAAGTCTGCACTGACCCTCCCATGTGAGAGCCTGCTTAGCTGTTCACACACTAGGGCTCAAGACTGGGACCTCTATTTTTCTGTTTGTTTGTTTCTCAAAACTTTCACATTTGTCCTCACTGTCTGGGAGCACAGTTTGCCTTGGCATAGATCTTGAAATGTAGCACTTCACTGCACAGGCTCTCTGGTCCTCCACTGCAAGCATGAAGGGCTTTGTTTCCTGTATGAAAAGGAGCTCAGGTATTTAAAGACCCTTACAGGCCAAGATATACTCAAGGAGATTTTAATTAGAATTGTAATTATTAAAAGAATCACCATTTATTAACTAATAAAGAGGGACAGTATATTTAATTTGTCCTTTATATGGTTACAGTCTTGTCACATCTTTGTCCAAATCTTCAATCAAGAGACCAAAACTGAACATGATTAACATCTGAAGAACAGGCATTGATAAGGTTGACATGAACACCACAGCTACCTTATGGAGGGTAACAAGTCATCAAGGGATAGAAATACTCAGAATTTAAGAGCAGAGCATAAATACTAAGTGAAGGAGTTGGGAAGAAATTCCCCTAAGTGATAGGTTTTTGCAGAAGTGTCAAAGGACCTCAGCCATTGGGCTGAGTTTGTGGGGACATTACCTGGGGCAGTTAGTCTAATCCCATCATCTAGTGACCAAAGGGACCAGTGCAGGCTCTGGAGGCACCAGGAGCTTCTCTTTCAGCCTTACTGAAGGTGCCCAGTGTGCACCTTTGCTTATTTTGGCACCAGTGTATTGCACTAAGCCAATGTAATTTTACCTCAAGCTCCAACATGTTCTTGACACACTGAGCTCTATCTGTAAAGCCTGCTTCTCTGACAGTGAAGCTGGTTTCAGATGATGACTGGCATCTGGCATGTTTGAGGAAAAAAGGGTGTTTGCTGGTTGAAAGCCAGTCCTCATAACAAGCCTGAGGATCCTGGTGGTGAGGAGACATTCCCAAAGACCACCGTCATTTACACTGCTGTACGCATGCTTTGCGTTCAGCAGAATAAATTTGGAGATGCAAAGAAGCCATCTTCTGAGAGGACGGAGATCCCTCTGCTGAAGCAGGATTCATGACAGTCTGGGGTCAGACTAGAGAAAACAAGGTTGCTGCCTTGTCTGCAGCAAAAGAGTACATTTGTGGCATGAGCAGCATTTCGAGCATTGTGGTTTTTTCCATGCATCCTTTTCTTCAGTGCTGCTTTCCTTTGATTGAGGGGGAAGAAAAGAACATAAGTGGATGGAAAGCCAGACATTTCTACTCAGCTAAGAAAAGCTAAGATATTGACCCTCAATTTATCACTCTTCATTTCATCTTTTTAAAAATATAAACTAAAAGAACACTAAACATACACCAAACTCATGAGGCATTCCTATGCTACCGTCCTAAGCATCCTCCTTTGCCTCTGCCTTTACACTGTCCAAATTACATTGCGCCATACTCAAGAAAATGCCTCCTTCTGCTGGTGTTTGCTTGCAGAGCAATGTCTACAGGCAGCAAGCTCTAATTGTAATAAATAAGAAGTGCATTTTTCATTTCCCAACTCCATTGGACAAGAGTCTAGGGAAGTTTCAAGAGCATGCAACCCAAAGCCAAACTGGATGTATTACATACACCATTTGTCTCATCCTCCAGTCATGTTTATTTGTAACCCAGGAATATCAGTCATCTCTATCCAATAATCAAATTACAACAATATAGACAACGTTCTGGGAATTTATTGTTCAGATCTTCTAAGAGAAATGGCTGTGAGTTCCACAGATGTTGGTGCTTATGAGCCATCTGTCTCAGTACGATTCTTCAGAAACTAAGAAATACTAACCTTTGCACATTGTTTTCTTTTGCACACAAGTAAGTTTTTTTTATTGAGAAACATGGGTTTGCTCCCATAAAAATCAAGTTTGTATAGTTTTCAGACATCTGAAAAAACAGATACTCAGAAACCGGAAATTTTGAAGAACTTCTCATTCATGTCTCTCTTTCTTCTGTTATTTCCCAGAATTCAGGGTGACAGTTAAGCCTATAAACTCCTCTGACTCAGGAAAATAAACTCTGCTTCTTTTTGTATTGAAATCAGAAAAGGGAAACATGCTTTACAATTACTCACGGATTTACGTTCTACTGAGATTAACATTCAAGTACCGGCTGAATCAGGGCTTTTTGGTTTTCCTGTTAATTTCAAAGAATGCCAGGGAACAACTCTCCAGGTTGTAGCTGAGAAACTTGGCAATACTTCATCTCAAATCTTGAAAACACACTTCTGGCTGCAGCTGTAATGGTTACATAGATTCTTCCTACAAGCCCTGAAAGGGTTTGAGAATGCTCACAAGCAGTCCCACGTGTGGGAGTGCAGCAGCAGGGCAGTAAAGGATGACTGGGAGTGGGCAAACCTACATCTTGAAGAGGACATCTATCAATAGTCCAATACTACTCTGGCACTATTTTCCCCAGCCACGCTAACTTTTAGTTTCCTACTGTGAGGGATCTCTGTGGGCTGCCAGCACGAACAAAGCGAAAGCACTTGAACAGGACAGTCACAGGACACACATCATGCTTCACATCACTGAAATCAAAAGAAGGACCCAGCAGAATCTCAGGGACTCCTATATCTTTGTTGAATTTTCCTAGTTTAAAGGCAAAGCTGCTACCTCCTCCTTCCGTTCCTGCTGTTTACAAAGTAATAACTGAAAGAAATGCTCCCTGGAGCCCAAACCTAAACATCCTCTATTCTTCAGTTCAATCAACATATTGAAAGTCAATTATTTGCACGGCTCTACTTAGTGGCACAGACCACTGCTCAAGGGAAACTTTTCTCCATTAACTTTTTTTGATGAGTATATCCAGGCACAGTTTACTGCACAGCATCAGCATTTTATTTTTTCTATAACATTGCAGCTATGCTCAAGATTAGATTAACAGTGAAACCTTCTGACTCAGTCTTTAACTCTTGAGCGTTCTTCTGGAGCAAATCCAGCAGGAAATATTTTCTTAAAGACAAAACCTCATTAATGCAATTACTATAGCAGCTGAAACTATTGACACTAGAAAACAAAAGGGAGCTTTGTGTGCATCCAAAGACACCAACAATAAACTCTGTCTGAACTCTGTATTGACTAAATTAGGCCACAGTACTACGGTAGTGACACCAAAGGATATCCGTGAAGGGATGTCCAACTAACATGTAAGTACTAAGCTCATTGAAAGCACTAAATATAACATATTTATAGTTAAATGCACATGTACCTGTATGTGTCAATCTACGCAGCTGCCATCATATGCTTTATAAGATCTCAGTGAGACACAATCAGTGGAATGATGGTTCACTGCCACGCTCAGTTCAAGAGTTGTGGGATCGGGCTTTGCTCCCTGGGTTCTGTGCAGCCTGGAGGTCCCCTGGTCTGCACAGAGCGCAGCACGAGGCAGCACGAGCCACTCTGAACTCTTGAGCTCTTTAATGCCAAAAGCCCTAGAAGGATGTTCAGAAAAAGGTGTGCTGGTTGAAACACAGTTGACAAGTCAAAAATGAAAACAATCAGGACAAAAATGCACTCTGAGTGGCAAGGGATACATGCAAATCTCTGGCTAATACTAAATTAAGCAGCAGCGCGTCATCCACAGAGACCTTGACGAACTTGAACA
The DNA here is from genome assembly GCF_001431845.1 of Calidris pugnax. Lineage (NCBI taxonomy): Eukaryota > Metazoa > Chordata > Aves > Charadriiformes > Scolopacidae > Calidris > Calidris pugnax. The sequence goes on along the minus strand of NW_015090783.1, from coordinate 7,690,725 downwards.
GAAACCTCATGAAATTTGGTAAAGAGCAGGGCAAAAGGTCTGCCCCCAGCCAGAATAACACCATGCTCAGCACAGGCTCTCTCGTGAAGGGCCTGGGCTTGCAACAGGAGCCAGGCTGACCATGTGCCACAACATGTTCATGCTACAAACCTGGCCAGCAGATACTGGACTCCTTCAGGAGTGTGATTGGCAGATCAATAGAAGTTATTTTCCTCTTTTTCAGGCAGCACCTCAAATACTGTAATCTGCCATGAGAGCTGAGCCCTGAGAGCTCAGGAGGAGCTGAAAAAAGGAGCTTGTTAAAAATCAAATTCCTGGTGAGAGGAGGTGCAACAAGTGCAGAGGGGAAATACCAAGGGACCTCCCAGCCTGGGCAGTAGTGAATCCTTAGGTCAGCTTGAGCTGTCCTCTTTAACCTCTCACAGAGATTTTGGTAACTCCTCTGGTTTCAATACACCCATTGCCAAGGGAGGCTGAAAGACCTGGGCTTGGAGCTAGGTTGGGCTGTCCTTCATGGTAGAGAGGGATATATGTAAATGACTAAACACTGGCAAAACCCACAAGCTTGCCTGTGTGTCCTCTCCCAAGTCCTCTACCTGCTTCTCCAGCCCCTGTCACCCTGATTCCTGATTGCACCTCCACAAAGCAGGGACTCTCCCCACCAAACATCCCTCCATCTCCCACCCCCTGCCATCCCCACACACTCTGGGTTCCCTGATCCGTGCTCCTGTGTCACGCAGTCAGCCGATACATGCTAACACCAGGCAAGAGACAGAGGGCACACACTACACAAACTGCACATACTGACCCTCAAGCAACTATGATGTTATTTCTGCATTACAGTGGCTGTGCAGCTAGTACAACTTTTTCCCTTTTTGTTTTTTAAGTTCTTGATATATAGAAACAATAGGGACTTTTGTCTTAAGAGACCATTTGAAAACAACCTCATCCTCTCAGTAAGAGGAGCAAGGAGAGGAAATATTTTTTTAAAAATCCCCTAAACAAGAACTGAAAAGAAAATGAAACGAGGCTTTTCTGGGATTCCCAGGTAGATGACAGAGCTGTCCTGCTGCACACAGCAAGCCTTTCCAAAGTGCTTAATCACACTGAAATCTTTGAGTCAAGAATGAAGACCAGGATTAGCATCTGGATTTCATCTCCTCTCTGAAATGAGCAGGAATTCTCAATCAGAGAAAAAACAGAGCCAAACAGATCCCACTTTCCTCTGGAGAGAGAAGGCCCCTTCTCTGCCTATCCCTGCAGTGCTTTCTGAGAAACAAGAGCATATACACAGCATCCCCACTGGAGTTTTGCAGTTTTCTACCATCTCACTTGAATCCAGTGACATCCACCAGCATCAGAGCTGGTGCTGAAAGGGAGGAAGAACACGTGCAGGTGGTGCAGAAAGGGTAGGAAGGAACCAGGACACGGGTCTGGGAAGCCACAAGCTGCTGGAGAGACTCACACTTGCCATAGACTCCCCTCTCATGAGTCCCAGCTTAAACACAGCTTTAGCACTCAGCGCCGCTGCCCTCTCCCTGCTGCGCTTCCGGCTCTTCAGGAAGGATAAGTCCTGGAAATACAAGCCAGATGTGTGAGTGCTGCAAGTCACTAAGGGTCTCACGAGAACCAGCGCATAAGCAAACAGTGCAAGCTGAGTTTCTCTGCATGGGAAGGTGGGAAGAGCATGTTCTTAACCACCCTTATGATCCTCATGTACTTCACAAGCAAAGCAATGGAGAGGCAGACAAAAGGAGAAAAAGCAGCTCAACAAACAGCCCTTGCCATGTCCTGGTGCGAAAAAAAAAAAAAGAGGGTCATTGCTGATTGTGCAACTACAGATGTAGCCTCATAGATCTGTCTTGGTCTCAGGGATAACAGCATTTCTTCATAATGACTCCCCTTCCTTCTGAATGGCCCTGGGAGCTCATGTGAAACATCCCTTTTCTTGTGCAAGAATACAAGAAAGTGTTTGCTTTCCTCACCAGATAGTGGAGGAGCAGCATGCAGGGAGGAAGAAATTCAGTCTTCTGGAGGTTTTTTTCTTCCTGTCCTTTTCTTTTTCCCTGCTCATCGTTCATTGCTGGTTTAATTTGGAAATTCCCCAGTGTTCAAATCCTTTCAAGAAATGGTGTTTCCAGGCTCTTGCACAATTCCCTTTGGAGCTGTTCTGTTATTTATCCTTAACCACTTTCCCACACAGTGATCGCTGTAAATGGCTCCTTTCTTCCTTCAAAATTTTACACCCTTTCCTCTAGGGACATGTTGATATTATAGTCCCAGAATTTACTCAGCTGGAATGTGGGGTAAAAATTGCAAATATTCAACTGTTGCTCATTCATGAGAATAAGCAATGGGAATGGAAAAAACCCCTGCCTCCCCACATTCAGAATTGGAATATTAATCTTCACTGATGTCAAATATGTAGTGTAAGAATACCTGAGCTGAGCTGGATGAGTGCTAAATCTTTTCAAGAGAATAAGCTGTCTTCAGAATTTCATGCATGTCCTTCCCTTCTTTTCTAAATTGCATATTTAATTTTAAGACCTTTATTTACACAACAGCTGGTTAGGTTTCTTGCCATATCAGAGTAAGGTATTTTCAGCTTATCAAATTGGAAAATGCACCTACGTTATTATCAGCAATAAATTCTAGACAGTTGCAATTTTCATAGGAAAGTCTTTTTTTTTCCTCCCTTTTTTTATATCCAAAATCTGAATTGGCTACTCATACCAGCACTTAGGCTGGTGAATACTAGATGGAATGCTATGCATAGTACCACACAATTGCCCAGACAATGCTGGCACATGCCCAAAAATATCTGAGCTGATAAATATGTGCAAGAACCTATATGCCTGTTAACCACAGGTAGTACCAATGGAAAAAGCAGAGACATGGAAACAGAAATATTTAGAGCAGTAAAATAATACAGCTTGGTGCTTTCCACCTCCTGCAAATCCTGTGAGGGCTCTTGGGAAATGGGACAGTGCAACAGCAAACATTAAAAACCACAGTCCTGAGCAAGGCTCCTACTGGGAAAAGAAGCCTTGTCAGAGTCCCAACAATGACATAGTCCATTTCCAAATCATGTGGCAGTAGCTTTACAAGCACTGTATATTTCATCTTTGCTTTAATTTACTTCTGCTTTATTCACCATAAGCCTTCTCTAGATTCAAACCCTAAGCTAGTAATGCACAGACTTCCACAGAAGTCATCAAAAGAAAGTGGAAAAAGGTTGAATCAAGAAAACCTTGAGATGTTCTCTTTCTTTTTTTCCCATAAAAAGCAGAGCTACTGGCAGATGGGAGCAGCAGCATTTAACAAAGAAAAACAAACATGGTGCATCAGGGTCAGTGTAGAAAGGCCGTAAAGTAAATAATGCACACAGAAACATCTGGGTTTTGTCTGCTACAGATTTAAAGACTTCCAGCAGTGACTGATTAGGGTGTACTATTTTAATAAAAATTAATTTGAAAGCTTTTGTAGCACACAAAGAGGATCCCAGAGTATATCTCCAGAGCTTCAGCCAGAATAGTGCTGAAACAAAAATGGACTTAGTCCTTCAGCCTCAAATATCCTCTCTGGAAATCCAGAAGACAAAACCCAACTCCAGGTGCCACAGCCATAGGGCTAATTGCATCTTGGCTTCCTTTCTGGCCCTCTTCTCCTTCCCTGTCTGCACCAGCAGGTTTCGCAATACTTCCACTTTTAGTACTTAGTTCAGGCAGTGTTTTGGATGCTGTACACCAGTAGTGACCAAACTTTCAGTCACTTCAGGCCTCAGGATGAATTGCAGGGGGTTGAGATCCACAGTTCTCCCATCAGGTGACTGCCAGTGCTCCCATCACATAGGCAGTATCTGTCCTCCTCCATGCTGCTTTCCTGAGATCCACATCATGTACATACAACCTTCTCAGCTGGCAATCCTTGGTACAGCCTCTTGAGTGCCCGATGGGTTGCCCAAAAGCATGGGCAGTGCCTTATTATTAAATTTCATCTCTCTTTTTTCTTGGCCAGTTGGTGCCTGGGGTCACTCTCTCCCTGCCAACTCACTCCTGGCCATGCCTCTGCCACAGGGCCATTTCCCTTACTTCAGCAGCTCTGCCCAGCATCCATCACCTCCTGGAATGAGGAAACATAGCCCTTCAAACCCAAGTAGCCATCACTGAGGTGTATCCTAAGTCCAAAAGAAACATTTCTGGACTCAACCCCCATCAGGTCCTTTGCTCCTGCCGAAAGGCAATCACCACTTTTCTTTCCTTCCTTTGCCTGTTCCCACTCTCCACAGCCTGGGGTGACTAAGAAGAGACAAGTGATACTCAGTTCCTGGATGTCAGTCTCTATTTTCATGTCAAGTGCTAAAATAGTGTCACTTTAGTCTCAGAGCCATGTCGGACTTCCCCTCTTCTACTTCCTCCTCAAGGTCTGACATTTGGTGCAGAGCAAGCCCAGTCTGTCGGCAGACTGTACATGTTTTATATTTCTTTGCCTGACACTGAAATTCAGTCAGCCTGAACAGGGTTGGACACACATATAAACACAAATATTAGTGGCCAAGATTGCCCAACACAGTGTTTTGGAGGCATGTTTATTCAAGGCCAAACACCCGCTTTGAAAACATAAATTCAGTAAAAGCAAAAGTGCTTATTTCAGAAAACCTCTCTGCTCTGCTCTCCAGACATCACTTAGAAAGAGAAAAAATATTTAAAAAAAGCAACTGAGAGAGTTCAACATTCAAATGTAGTGTCATCTAGTGTGGCACTGTCCTTGTTTCATGGTCATATATACTGTTTTGTCTGAAGAATATTTGTCTTGTTTGCTTGCATTCAGTTTCCACCATTTCTATACAATAGGCTTAGATGTTGACTGTATTTATATAAGAGCACAAAAACAGACAGAAGGGTCAAACTGAGTGCCCCATAGCTCAGTATCTCACCTCTGTCAGCAGCCAGCAATGGATGCTCCGGAAAGACTATAGCAGGAAGAATATAGCAATAAATGCAGTGATTTTTCCCTTAAATGCTCTCCCAGCCTCCAAATACTTGCAACTCAGAAACTTCCTGAGACACAAGTGTGGTCTTTGATAATTTGATAACTTGATAATTTAGTTTCATGAATTTCTCTAATTTTGACCACCTTTTGATTTACTGGATGCTGAAGGCTTTCAGAGTAAAACACTGAACACATACAAACTTATTGTTTATTTGAAAATTAAGGAAACTGCCTGGTTTTTATCTGCTTTTTAAAGCTGTTAAAATTCCAAAAGCCATAGCATCACAATAAAGCAGCTTAAGTATTACACAATAATGATCTATGCCTAACAATTAACTATGGCTTTAGTATCTGCAAAATTGTGTTCCCATGAGCTGAGACTTAGTACGTTCTGGGCTTTGTGACAACATCTATAGTAGAACAATAACTGGGCACATGGAGGTCAGCTGGTACCGTGCAGCCACGTCCAGGTTAGGCCTAAAACTGGATGGCTGCAGCAATCTGCCTTTTGAGAATAGTTCCCTGGCTTCCCTAACTGCCAACCCACACCCAGGAGCTGTTTGAGGAAATTGCTGGTTGGAACAAGCCTAACTCACTACTAGGAATGTGTTGGCAAGTTTGCCAGCACCAATGATCATGTTCCAGTGCCTGTGGACCCACCTGGTTATGCCTGAATCTATAAACAGGCCACATCTTCACTGCGCTGCGTCCCTTCAGGCTCTTCACCCTTGGGCCCTTAGGCTGCTGTTACTCTAGCAGTGGAATAACAGCGGTGAGTCTCCACTTTAGAAAAACAGGACTTGTCAAATTAGCTGTATTTAATGCAAAAGAAACACTGTCTATTCACCGTTTGAGAGGACTCTCTGCTGTCAGGCCTGTCACCTACTGCTGCATCTCCCGTGAATTACCAGGAAAAAGCCACTCTCAAAGCACCACTAAGACTTCTACTGAAACCCACTGCTAATCATCTCCCCTTTAACACCCTCCTGTCTGCAGCATCGTGAAGGGAGAAGCCCATGCACGGATCTGGAATAAAGGCTTTGGGAATGTTACTCTAAATGAACAATCACGGAGAAAGAAACCTGCTGAGACTGAAAGAGCTGCTTGTACTGTGAAGGCCACTTTAGGCAACTGAGTCAACTTTTAGGGGCTTTTCCGAGAAACAAGTGGAAGTACAGTCACAGCCCAGCACAAGTCCTGGAATAGGAACTAAAAAGGCATTGATCAGAGCAAAGAAAAAGGGAGGTTTAAGTAATCACTTACTCATCTGAAAACAGAGGCTTTATCTGTTCAACCATAACCCTGCACCTGTGGTCAATGTTTAACTTATGCCTCATGGATGTATTGTCCAGTTAAATGAGACCTCCTGATAAACTCAGAAACATTTCAAATGACAGTTTACAAATGATAAACTTCATTTCCTATGACTCATTAGAAACACAAAAGCAAATTCCTATCACAGTTTTATTTATGTTGATACTTGAAGTCAACTGAGATTAAAGGTGCTAACTGCTGAACTGCCAATCACAACAGAGACAGTGACAACATATCTGTCTCACTGAAAGCACGTGATGGACTGGAAATCATTTCCAGCATAGAACATAACAGAGATTAAAATTTAGGTCAGACTATAGTTAAGAGCCACTATCCATAATAGCCAGCTTCCACATGACATTAAAGACATGAAACTTGCTTTTGAGTCCAAGCAGTTCCATTGGTGGTTCTTCACTGATTCAGCAAAGTAAGGATTAATGGTGACTACTCGCTGCAGAGGACAGGTGTCTGCATCTTTAAAACTACTATCACAGAAGTATCCTCAGTAACAAGGCCAAAAGTTGGAACTAGCCTCAGTCTTCTTGCTCTGAGCTGGTGCCTATTCATTTGTGACAGGACAGCATGAATGCTCATCCTGCAAATATTGTTCTTGTAAGAGAGGAGAAGCTTTGTTTTTTGGCATCTCTGACCAGCCATAAAGTGTCATTAATAATAAAATGATATAAAAGAAATTGAAGTATTTAAAAGACAAATAGTGAACTTGCGATTTTCTTCAGGGCTGATTTAACTATGGTCTAGCCAGAAGGCAGACAAAGCAAAGGGATTCTTATCAAGGGGCTGGTTTTTCAAGACACTACCAGGAGCTCCATAGCAAGGAGAATGCATATGACCACAGCTTTACATATGCTGAAGAACTAGCACTCCAGCAGCTCTGCAATATACAGCAACATTCATGCAATCTGACGTCAAACAGGCACCTCTTCTGTGTTCCTTGGTGTTTACTCACTTCTTTTTACTAGAAGTAACACGAATGTCAAATCCAAATACTCTGAGAACAATATGAACAATATGAAATGGCTGGCAACAGGTAAGGAATCGCAATACTACAGTTCAAGGATGGCGATAAAGCAATGTGAATGCCTAGAGGTTAAACTATCAAGGACAGGAAGTCTAGCATGGTGAGAGATTCAGTTTATGCTTCTGTACCATGCTAGACATGGTGAGAGACATGAGACATGAATACCAAAAGTTGAAAAGTAGAACACATTTCTGGGAAACAGAGGGGAGTTTAAAAAAAAAAAAAAGATACAGGCTTGAAAAGAAAGTTCATTACTGAAACTGGGAACACTGCCCTCTCCCTGGACCTCTGTGCAATTCCAAATGCAATTTGATAGCAAGGTCCTTTATAAGGGATGCAATGAACTTAATCTTTGTTTACATAGGAGAGTAGCTCTGTCACAAGAAAAATGAGTGGGCGTTGAGGTTATGTTGTGTTAACCCTGATTGTGCTAGGGGAAAATAGTTATGGTGGGTTCTTTCCTCTCTAGGCCTAATCATTTTGACTTGGATGGTTCCCCTCCAGGACATTGGGGGCTACTCTGCAGGCACAGTATACCTCTGGTTCTAGTTACACTTCCAGTCTACTGTGGTGCCCAGCTTGGTGCTGGCGTGCACACCATCCACACTTAGTGCAGGAAATACAACTTAGAAGGAGCCATAAAGCTCTGGTTGAGAAGGTCTCCACTGTCCTAGCCTAAAAGCCACTTGGGCCTACCCCTCACCTCCCTAGGCTGGCACTTATCCTTGGGGCACTCCAGTCCCACAGGCAAAGGAGCACTCAGGGGAGAGCCCTAGTAGAAGCCCGTGCTTTACCTTGGCATCCCCTTTGAACTCCACACTTATTACGTGGCTCGAATTCTCAGAGTCCTACTCTTGACTCTAAACCTGGACTGTGCTCTAAGCCAGGATCTCAGCCACATGCCCAGGTCACATAGTGTTGAGGGAACCCTACTAACGGCCTTCCAAGTATTTTGGCAACCACTTTTGAGTGCCTCTCTCTCACTGTACATCTAGGAGTTCTCTTTCTTAGATTCCTAACTCTGACTCTGTGCCTGCACCAAGTCTTATGCAATGGCATACACCACAAAACTTGATAAAGTTTAGGTGGAGATGGACCCAACAGTCCCCAGTGGCAGGGCTACAGCTGTTCTTTAGCAATGCTTTGATGAGTACTCTGCACTATCAAGTGGGCTGTATTATGAGAAAAATCTATGCGTGATCCTTCAGTGCCTCAGTGCATCTAGAAACCAAAATTCAATTTAGTTAATTGATTGTGAGATGAGGACACCTACAGGAAGAGGGCTGAGATCTTCCCCAGGCTGGTCCTCGAGCATTGCTTCAATAGCATTATCAACATTACATCATCTTGTCCTTGTTCTGCAGAGAACAGCTGATAGGTCTGGAGAAGATGACTGATACTGCTCTAGGTCCAGTCATAGCACCTCTGGAATTGATGGCATTGATTTTTTAACTCCTGCTGCTGACCAACACTCAGAAACCTGTGCATTGTTCTGGCTATGCCTTTCTGTGTACAAATAATTGCACAAAGCACGTGATCCTGGACACTGCATCCAGCCAACAGGAGCTAACAATTTCCTTGATCTCAGTCCTAATGTTCTTCTAGACAATTCTAGCCCCAAAGCCTACCTAAGTACCTGGACTGAATCACACCATCAGACTTCCTCATCTGTGTGTTTCTACTTGCCTCTTAAATCAGCCCGTTTCTCTTACCTCTGTCTTTCATGCACAACAGCACTAAGCAAAATCAGTCTTATCCAAGCACAATAAATGCTGTCCTCTGTTCTTCAGATATATACAAAGCTACAGCAGTGTCTGGTGCTCAGGTAACTATCTCAGGTGAAGGCAGCAGAATGCAACAACCCAGTAGCAGAATTCCAGTTTGCCTCAATGTACACAGGACATTCACATAACCTTGCTATCCTTAGCAAAGCAGAGGCAGGATTAAGTCTAAAACCAAGGAGGAAATCTTCCTCACTCCATCTGTCAGACAAGTTACACAGCTCTCTTTCCACAGTCAAAAAGCTAACGCAACTAAGAGAAGATTAAAATGCAGTGTGCATATCAAAAAGGCACTGTATTCCTCTCTGTAGAGGTCTTAGAAAGACATACCACAGTTTCATCACAGACAGACAGAGAAGAAAATTCAAATATACTTTTACAGTCAGTCAATAAAAGAAAAATTGTCTTTATCTACATAGAAGTCATTTTCTGTATCTGTGAACTTCTTACTCTTATGATTATTTCCAAAATTAAAAGTAAAACAAAGCAAAGGTTTTATGCATCAAGCATGTCCTTATATCTAAGGCAAAGAGCAAGTTGATAAGTAGCACTGATTTCAGGATCATTTATTGACTGACCTTACTTTTGATTCCTCAGAGCATACTGTATGGCTTGCTGTTTCATCAGCTGCAGAAGAATTAATGTAAATAAGAATTAGAGGCTGATGGAAAAATAGAAGTCCAGAAGAGCTCTTTTGAAGGTGTTTATGATATAGTCACTTCACTGCCAGAGTAATCATCCAGTGATTAATGTTTCTCCTCAAGACACTCCTATGAAGTAGGAAAGCGTTAATTACAGAAAGGGGAAATTGAGGCTCTAAAAAGCTACGTGACTAGTGGCAATCCACCAAAGCATTCAAATACATGCTCACTGCCTTCTGTGAATTTCCTTACATACTTAAGTTAGGCACAAGCTTAAACACTCTGTGAATCCCTTGTTCACAAAAAGCTGACGTGACCTTGGAGATGTTCAGACAAGGTGCAAAGTGTCAGGCCGTCAAAGGAAGCACCTTCGGTTCCATGCAAACCAAAGGGCCTAAATATTGGCAGGATGAAATTGAGCTGACTGTTTTGTCTACAAGTCCTCTATAACTTTGGGGAACAATATTTCAATAACTTTAAACTAACATTAACTTTGATACCTAAGGTTGCCAACGTCTGTTTCTCCTCTATTATGGCTTGTTCAGCAATTCCTGAACTTCTGAATATGAAGGATACGAGAACAGGATATGAAGACACGAGGTACCTGCCCACAGAACCTGAACTCTGTCCTCCTAGAATGACAGCCCAGTCCAAGCACAATTCCTGTTCTGTCTCTGAGCTTCCTAGAACAGGAGCTGTCGATAGCTAACAGCCATATATTTATACTGCACAACAGAAATAACACTGCACATGGCACTCATCTGAGTCCCTTCATCTTTATGCAATAAACTGTATTTATTTTAACTGACAGTGATCCTACAATTTACATTAATTTCCCATCAAAGTAAGAATAAAAATTTACGTTTCCCCTCAGGCAAACATTTTACTCATTCTCCAAACTTGAATGATTTTAAAGGCACCTTTTGTGACATTCACTATCCAATATTTCATATTCAGATGCAAGATGCAGAACAGAGTAATGTGATGTTCCATTTTTATAATATTCTTGTAAGCCCTTAGATACCAACCTGCACCTGATATAATCCCACTGGCTTCCCTACATTTAGTACAGGTTGACATTCAATGAAGAACTGCAGGGTTTATTTTAAATCCGGTCTCATGCTACAAAATAAAATTCAACCTGGGAAATCTGGCAGTTGAGAACTACGTGTGGATAAGATGAATTGTTGGTTACCTGCTCCAGCTATGTCTGTGTCATTGCTTTCACACAAGGCAGGCATGAACCTGGTGTCCCTGGCAGACAGTTTGCTTGAGGTTGGCTCTAACACCAAAGGGCACAAAGCAATAGAAGAGCAGGTCACGTCCTACTGGGTCCCAAATTTTTCTTCTGGGTCTCATTTCACAGTTTTGTTCAGTATTGCTGGAAATACACCAAGAAATTTAGTTCAAGATAAGAACAGCCTGTTCCAAGACAGTTTCTCTCATCTCAACATTTCAAATGCTCTTAAATGCTTGGCTCTGCATCCAAAGCAGAAACTCTTAATTCCATTCTAACGTTATGAAAGTACCAGTCTCATATGACTGTGAAATTTTATCATGAAAATTTTGCTGAGAGACTTGGGCACTTGGGGAAAAAAAAAAGGCAAATAATGGATAATGGGAAATCTGATGCATTCAAAGTGGTGTTACATGACCACCGTTAGAAAAACAGCTTCAAAATGTAATTTCTGTTGTAGTGCAATGAAACACATCCATCTTCCATTTTCAGGGAACAAGAAAGTATCAGCTTCTGAAAAGAAATTAAAGATCATATCAACCCAAAGTATCTTCCGAAATGTATTTGGCTGAATACAAATGTCCAGGCCATTTCTATAAACATGTTTATGCAAATATGTGGTCGCCCCCACAGATAGATATGTCAAATAAATAAAGGAGAGTGAGGAATAAACCTGTGTAAAGCTTTGAAAGGTGAATAAATACCAGTTCTGAAATGCAGTGCTGAGTTTTCTAGAGGAGCAGATGAGAGGAGACAGAGTCAAATCAACTGCATCCATCTCACAAACTCAAAAGGACTGAGAGTCCAAGCTCAAAGATAATACTCAAACTTAACAAGCAACTATATATGACAGATGTTTGTTTCTAGGTCAAATACACATATACTCCCAATATTTCACTGGAATTCTCGTAGTAACTGAATCTATATTCTTCTAGCAGAAAGATGTCTCAGGATGCAGAGAATCTGCTCATAGTCCTGTCCACGCATCCTTTCAACTGATCAGCAGTAATACCAACTTCCATGATTTTATTGCAAGATGCGCAACATAAACTTTCTCTTAGGGACGCTGCACATAATTTAAGAAAAAACAGAATCAACAGCTTCTTAAAAAGACCTCATAAACGCTCCCCTGACTTGGAGCACTCAGATCGGGTAGTACCAAATCAGAGTCAAAAGTGTCTCCCCTTCAGATATCGGGGAGCCTAGACCCAAATCACAGTGGTGTAGATCAGTGGAAGCAAATACATTCAAGGAGGAATGTCAAGGCTCCCCTTCCTAAAGCTGCTCAATAGCAGATGCTTTTACTTATGGAAACTTCTGTCAGAGAATACTTAGCTTCCTTATTCCTCATGTTGAAAGGTTCATAGGCAAATAGTTTTGAAGACAATGATCTCCCCCTACTGAGGTCAACTCAGGTTCTTCCACTGGCTTCTGCAGACACAGAACCCTGTCCAGTATTTGCAGAAGCTTCTTATGTGAGTCTCAAGAAATAACTCCTTACTGCCTCAGGGGATCTTTTTTATTTGTTTGTTTCTATTGTTTTCCGAGGTTCTGTAACTGATCCTCCTTCATGAGCTCTCTGCAATTTCCCATTCATGCATCCTTCATCTTGCTTGTCAGCCTGAAGCACCCAATACCCAAAGCTTTTGACTGTCACCTCCTGGTCACTCACCCCAGCAATTTACATTGATTTCTTTCATCTTGAATGCCAGGAGCTAAAAACTGCATGTTCTAAGAGCAAATGCTTCACATGGGTAAATGACTGCAGAATCAAAAAGGATAAAGATAAAAGTCTGTTGGCAGACAGCCACTAGTGGGAGAGACATTCTGCTTCCCCAATACTGCTTTCAAAAGGAAAGAGGAGATTATTAAAGTTACCATTAAATATATTCACTGCTCTTTAAGAACGGCAGTATCTGGTTCTAACTGGAAGGATAAAAATAACATGAAATACTGTATCAGTCACAAAACCAACCAGCTACAGCTTACTCCATCCATATTACAGCTCTGAACTGCCTCCCTTCCTAAGGCTCTTATTTATTCTTTATTATATTTCACTTTATTAAGCAGCTTAGAGCTGCATCCTCTTGTTTAGGGTTTTTTGGAGTACTGGGGGTATAAAAGGATCTGGACGTTAAAGTAACCCTAGGACATCTTGCCATAGTGATGGCTATATAGGATCCTTGGGAAAATTCACCTACAACACATCCTGTAGATAGAGAAGCTGCCTTTCAGGCACACAGAAAGAGCAATCACATCTGCATGTACCCAGCACAGCGCAGCAAGGAATGTCACTGTCTCCTGTGTTGAAGGACAGGTGCTTCTCCACCACACTGTTGAATATCATGCAGTTATGGAAGACCCTAGGAAATGTGTGGGAACACAAAGAGACATTTGTTCTAACGAGGACAATGACTACCTGACATACGTCAGATTGTCTCTGTAAGGCCCAGACTCTATAGCTGGAAATGCACAGAATTTAGAGACCCATTTGGGGCTCTGCAACAAAATCCCCACTCAGAGGAGCATTTCACAGGAAGCCAACTCCTCCCTTAGCGTTACATGGTGCACTATGCACATCCAGTTGTGTGGCAGAAGCATGGCCAAATGCAATCCTCCTTCTTGCCAAAGCCCACATCTAGCCCTGAGTATAGAACTGCAACTCAAATAAGAAGAGGTGACATTGTGGTCAATGGCATTTTGCAGAAACCTGGTGACCTGAGAAACAGGAATGTCAATTTGGCAAAGTGTAAGTAGCAAGCAGAGCTCTAACTGCACGCTTCAGCTACTAGTCAATGCCAAGCAATTCATGCTTATCTTACTGCATCAAGATCTTGCTTTAGAAATACAGGGAAATATCTAGAAACAAAATGAAACCATAGCTACCAGGTTGAAGTGCCATTTCCTTCCAAATCAACAAGAAATGGCACTTGCAAATGGAACAAAGTGTTTTTCCTCCCAGACTAACTTTGCTAAATTAAAAATCAGGATATGGATCAGCAACTAGAAAGGAAAATGGTACATTGAAGGTTGCTTTACTTCTTGAAGCCCAAACCCCAGACATCAACCCCTATATTAATAAAGCAAACCTCAGAAAGTAGTTTCTGTAGTAATGTTTACCAAATTCAAACTTCCTCAGACACTGGATTCAAGAGTTGCTTTAGCTCCCTGCATAATGCATTATGTTTATACACTCTGCCACCCCAAGTGTTGTATTTTATCCCAAGTGTTGAAATGTTGCCTCTAGCTCCTGGATTCATGTAATTATGCAAGAAAGCCAGTTTTAATTAAAAACAAATTTCTAGCATTTCATATTGAGAAGAAAATCTTCAAAATGGGACTTGTAAAATTACAAAACTCAAAGTACACATAAAAAGGCACAAAACACGGCTTATTAAATCAGACAAGACTGTGGGAGGCAAGCTGAAGTTGGGACTACTGATACCATGCTCCAATGCTGCATCTTAAAAAATCTCTCTTTGCAGAAGCTAGGCAAAAATGTAACAAATTTGCAGAAATTATTAGGAGAAATGAATGCATATACTCAGTAGAAGTTAATTGATATGTAAAAAACCTGTGTCTTCTTTCTCTCCCTCTTGTATATGATGCAAGACTTTGAAGAACACTTTCCCCTGCAGAGCTGTCCTATTGCTTTCCATCAACCTCTGGAGATGACACATCTCACCAGGTAGCCATTCCAATGCAACACTGCCCCTGGTTCTGGGTCTTTTCAAACCAAGAGTTACTGCAATTTTTACTTTATATTAAAAGACAAGGAAATGCTCTCTGATCTAATAAAAGAGCTGCAACATAAGAGCAATATTTCTATGAAGCCTTCCATTTCTGTCTGAGAGTGTCCCTCCATCAGTAGTGCACAAGTGCAGTAGTCTCATATTTCTTAAGGATGAATTTTTATAATCCAAAAAGGACTCCACAGAAAGTCCTATCCTTTGAGAATCTATTAGTTTTCTGTAAGATCCTGCTACTAGATATGTATTTATTTACCCTGAGAGAGAAGTTTAATATTTAAAATTTTTTGTCCTGGCTAAATAAATTAAACGTACAATAGACTGCTCAAAGAGCAGTACCCAAAAAGTAGGCAGACATGTGGATACATTGCCCTGCAATGGTTAAGCTTATCAGAAAAGAAGCCGTTACACACAATGAGTGGGTTAATGTTTTCTCAGACTACAAAGGAAGTCTCATCTTTATCCATGTGAAACTTGGATAGTTTCTTAGCAGGTCTGTGCATGTTAGGGACAGTATAATGTTGATGTCTGCATGAGCTTTGGAAAGAGAAGTTGCTTCAATTGGACCAGAAAAATTATCACAGTTCCAAAAAGTCCCCTTTTCTTCTCACCTACATAACTCCAGGCTCTGTTCCAGCTGAATTCTCATTAACTGGTAGTCTGGTTTTGCTCCCATCAGAGCTGAACAGACTATATGTTTTCTAATCATTTCATCCATCCCTGACATATCAACACCCAAACAATTCTCCAGCCAAAAGAAAACATTTGATGAAGTTCTTCACTGTTCTGACACATTAACCTGTTCTTACATGAAGAGATTAAATTAATCCTGCACAGGCGACAAGGTCTATCTAATTTATCAGAAACCTGTGCTGTTAAATTAGATTACTTCTAATTTATCTTTTCCTCTCAGATTAATTGATTTACATAACCAGGTTAAAGTTACAGCATGTGCTGTTAAATTAGATTACTTCTAATTTATCTTTTCCTCTCAGATTAATTGATTTACATAACCAGGTTAAAGTTACTTGTTCCCAGTTTGGAGTTTGCTGCATCTGAGTCAGACTCCAAGAGAAGCCAGGGTGCCCAAAAGTTTGTCTGTTTCTCCCTCTGATATCCATTGGCTTTATAAAAGATGGTATCTTTAGCTACAAACACTGCTTCATTTTACAGTGGGTAAGCCACTTACTAAAACTTTGATATAAAACTCTTCCTGTGCTCAGACTTCCCACTGAAGTCTGTAAAATGCAGTGGAGGCCCCATAGGATTTAATTCAAAGTTTTGTAGTACTACTTTCAGAAAAGAAGGCTATATGAGCTCCAGAGACAGTATTACAAGTACCAGAACCACGCAAATCTGGTTTCTTACATATCCCAGATGTTTAACCTGAGGAGCAGTAATAGTGCAAGCTGCCATCGGAGCATTTAGTGAGTCTCTTCTCCAAGTGGATTATCTAGTGCTGAATGTTGCATTACCTCCCTCTACTGTGCACAAATTGTTTGTGCTCTATTGAGTTATTAATCTTGATACCAATTGTATGAACTCAATTACCTCTGTAGAGTTTGAGTGAAACTGTAATGCTGTAGTGACTACACCAGGGTGACAAAATGCTGGTTTACCTCTGAAGCTACCTAGGAGAAGTGATAGTATGGCAGAACTTAAGTCACTTTAGCTGTGTACTTCTTTGCCAAACAGAAACCTCTCTCACCATGAATCATAAAAACACAGAGCAGGCACCAAAGCAGATTACTGAATGGAATTCATACTTTCAGAAAACAGCTCAACTTCCCACTGTCTCAGGAATACTCCTCTCAGGAAAACCATACCGACAAACCAAAAAAGTCCTTCTTGTTGCCATGACTTAAAGACAGATATAATTTGGGAGAAAGGGAAAAAAGGAAACGTAAGTAAGTTGGCCCCTATCTCTCCATCTGCAAAATGGGAAAAAAAAAATATACAAGTCTGATATATACATTTGAAAATGCTGTATGTACGAGTGATAATGGACCTATACCATTGATTTCAGTAGGTTCCAGAACAGACCTATAAATATAAATAGACTGTAATTCCACAGTTGTCCTCAGCAGTTCCCCTAGTTCTTAAAATAATTTGATAAATTTCCCCCATGCAGCTATTTTATTAATGTGCACAAGTGTTACTCAGCCATCCCTACTGAGCACCTCCATTGTTCTGTTTCCACTTCACACAGTCACTTATTTCTTGCTGTTTTCTTTCTCCAATTCTACGACCCACTGAAAATACATCAGGTCTACTGTTTCCTTAACTTCAGGAAAACATATCCGTAACTTTTATAGCTAAATGATACGTTGCAGAAGCTTTCCCATCAAGTCCCAACAGCTTTTTCTGGACCTAAAATAGCTCTTTATCCCCACCTGGAGGAGGGACCGACCCTTCACAGAAAAGTATTCACTCACTGCCAGAGACAGTCTCCATCTCAAAATGTACTTTTAAAACATGGCCAGCATCCTACACAGGACACACACTTCAAATGCATACATGCATCACAGCAAATACAGCTCAAACAGTTCTATTCAATCACAGGTTTATAGATGTCAAAGAACTCTTCTGTCATCTGTTACCAGCTTACTACATTCAAAATATTGGACATTTGTTTTTTAAAAAATCATATGTAATATAAAAAAGGAAAGGAATAAGCAAATTAATTTACTGGCAGAATTCCAAATGGGGCTGTCTGAGAGACCTGTTAATTTGTCTTTTCAGAAGTCAGGAATTGCATTGCTCTACTGCCACTGCAGCTGCTGCCTTCCCTCCTCTACTCATCACCAAAATCAAAAAGCAGTTTTGAGATACAGTTTGGGAAAGCAGACTGGAGTGGAAGCAGATGTCAATACCAAGAAATAATGTACCATTTTTAATTCTGATCCTGTAAGCTTTTAGGTAAGTATTGAATAATTTTACACTGGTAAATAATCCTATGAAACTGGGTGAATAAAGTCACCTTATCACCAAGATCAAAAAGCAGTTTTGAGATACAGTTTGGGAAAAGCAGACTGGAGTGGAAGCAGATGTCAATACCAAGAAATAATGTACCATTTTTAATTCTGATCCTGTAAGCTTTTATGTAAGTATTGAATAATTTTACACTGGTAAATAATCCTATTAAACTGAGTGAATAAAGTCACCTTTCTAGTGACCCTCTGGCAGGGTCAGAGCTGATGTTACAAAAGGATTTCATTTGTCATTTTCTCTAACACAATTTTTTATGCTTTGTTTCGACGTTAATGACAGCAGTGGAGTATGAGGCCACATCATTTTGTTTGACCTCCTGCACAACCTAAACCAGATAATTTCACTCAACTTTTCCTGCACCTCCTTGCATAAAACAATCAAAATGATCAAGAAAATCTACATTTTACCCACACTAATCTTTTCTTACAAATCCATTAGATCTTGTCACAAAACCAAATTTGCCTGAGCAAGATTATTTTCCGTAATCATGTTTACTGGTGTTAATTATATAGCTGTCTTTGGTATTTTATAAAATTTATTATTCTTTTCTAGACATCTGAGTGGAATTCTCTCTCTGAATACTGGCACAACATGAGCATTCCTCCAGTTTTATAGAATTTCCACAGAATTCCCAATTTTTTAAAAAATGACCAGCACATAGTTTTTCTGCCCATCTATTTCTCTTGCACACAAATTACTGGGGCTTTGGAATTAAATGTATTATCTCGCTTCCTACTAAATATGAATTATAGGCATGTACCTAAAAATATTTTGCATTATTAGCAATTTTAATTTTACTTTGTGTATCTACCAGTGGGATATTACCATCTTAAGGATTTCTTTCGCTCTCCTCACACACTGAGAAGTGATTATCCTTACCTCTATGACCATGTATTTTTCCTGGTGAGTTCAGCTTCCCTTAGCAATACTCTTAACTTGAAACATGTCGTTGGTGTTTCCTATGGCTCAACTGATGTATGCAGCTCTCATTTCTAACAGTCTCATGTCACAGCTGCCTCATTTGCTGATGTAGTTTTCTGGCCATTTAATACACTTCTATTTAAAACCTACTTTTCCTCCATAGTATTGTGATGTTCTTCTAACACACTGTTTTCAAATTCACCCATAGTTTGGATGAAAAATGTCCTTTCGAACAGTCAGGAAGTACATATTATCAACGAGGTCTGTCTGTGCCCACACCACTTTTAATTTGCTCACAAGACGCTCTCTCCAAACACCAGTATCTGAGCGAAGGGTGGCTTCGGCTTCACCACCACCCAACCCCAAGCTGCCGAGGGCTTGTCTCACCGCCGTCCCTTTTGCCTGGAGATACCGTTCACTTTTAACAGCTCTCCAGATATGTCCGCAAAAGAAATCCCCCACACAGATTCTCGGGAAGGGGCTGAAACCACCCGGACGGCGAGTAGGGCCTTCCCTCCGCGCCGCCATCTTGGAGGGGGAATGGCGGCGGGCACGTCACCATGGCAACAGCGCCGTGCCCCACGCCCCTACCACCCGTCCGGCGCGATGGCGTCACGGCGGCGCGCCGGACGCGAGTGGTGACGTCAACGGTCCGCGCCGGTGGCCGTGAGGGAGCCGGTGCCTCGATCGTGCCCTGAAGCATTAACGGCCGCTTCCGCTCCTCTTCCCGCAGCGCGGCCCGGCCAGGCGCGGCCCCGCCGTCCTGGGGAGAGGCGGCATGGCCGGCCCGCACCTGCAGCAGCCCAGCTTCCTGCTGGTGGGTGGGGAGTGAAGGCAGACTGTGTGAACAAACCCTTTGTTCAGAGGTGCCACGATCTGGAGAGGTACATTGAGGAGTTCCCCGCCAAGGTGAGCAGTCGCTGCCCCGACCTGTTTCAGGGGAGATCGCTTTTTCTCATATCGCTGTTTTCTTCCTTGCTATTTCTCTTATCAAGACATTGGAGGACCCCAGGAGAAATGGGGGGAATCCAGTACTTCCCAGGAGTTACAAACCTGTCCTAGGCATTAAAAGATTGTGTCCATTGAGTGCACTTCGTTTTTAACTTTCAGCCTCAATTTATGAGGAAGACTAGTTTTGAAAATACGACAAGTAGTTGCATGCAATGCTGATCAATGTCCTTGTAAATTTAGTGGGATCAGAAATCAGGATAGATTTCCTGTAGTTGCCATGTTATAATACATTCTTTGAATGGAACTCTGCCCAGACAGTGAGAATCTGGGAACAGTCATAACTAATTCTGTGCTGTTAATAGCTGGCAGACAGATTTGTGCACTCCATTATCTGCAGTAGAGATTGCTCAAATGAGGAGTTGTGCACATTAACCATTTGTGTCTGTTTTCTCTAAAGGAGCTACATGGCATCTTCCCATGGCTGGTGGAGAGCATTTTTGGTAGCCTGGATGGCATCATTGTAGGCTGGAATCTTCGCTGTTTGCAAGGAAAAACAAATCCTATCGAATATCCCGTGGCTTTGGATTTCCTGGATCCCAGGTAAACTCATTCATTTCAGTACAGATTTAAAAAGCGTACAGGGAACAAAGAAGCAGTGTTTAATCTTTTTCCGTTGTGCAAACATATATTCACAAGAGTCAAACAGGAGAGAGTACTTACCACGGATTTTCTTTCTGATGCTTGCTTTCAGTGGCCCAATGATGAAGCTGGTTTACAAACTCCAAGCAGAAGAGTATAGATATGATTTCCCAGTCTCGTATCTTCCAGTGAGTAACTGAAAAAAATTGTAAGAAGAGAATGTAGTTGTTGTGGCAGCTATTGGAACTTTGCACATGCTTCATATGTAGGGATCAATATAGCCCAAGGTATATCCTCAGTGCTCTGGGTTTAGAGCATACTCATTTCTTTAAACAGTGGCTAGAGGAGGAGAGTTCCCAGCCACAAACTTTGCAGGAGATGGTGATTGTTAGCAGCTAGATACTTGTGCTGTTCAGCCAAGGAAGCTGCATTGTGATTCTTATCCCATTCCTGGAAAAAATGTGTGCTTTATTTTGGTTACCACTAGCTGCAGGACTGAAAATCGTTTTCCAAGCTTGTCCAAGAGTGGTGCCTTCCCTGGCAGCACTTTGTGCCCCTGTAACTCATTCATTTCAGTACAGATTTAAAAAGCGTACAGGGAACAAAGAAGCAGTGTTTGATCTTTTTCTGTTGTGCAAACATATATTCACAAGAGTCAAACAGGAGAGAGTACTTACCACGGATTTTCTTTCTGATGCTTGCTTTCAGTGGCCCAATGATGAAGCTGGTTTACAAACTCCAAGCAGAAGAGTATAGATATGATTTCCCAGTCTCGTATCTTCCAGTGAGTAACTGAAAAAAATTGTAAGAAGAGAATGTAGTTGTTGTGGCAGCTATTGGAACTTTGCACATGCTTCATATGTAGGGATCAATATAGCCCAAGGTATATCCTCAGTGCTCTGGGTTTAGAGCATACTCATTTCTTTAAACAGTGGCTAGAGGAGGAGAGTTCCCAGCCACAAACTTTGCAGGAGATGGTGATTGTTAGCAGCTAGATACTTGTGCTGTTCAGCCAAGGAAGCTGCATTGTGATTCTTATCCCATTCCTGGAAAAAATGTGTGCTTTATTTTGGTTACCACTAGCTGCAGGACTGAAAATCGTTTTCCAAGCTTGTCCAAGAGTGGTGCCTTCCCTGGCAGCACTTTGTGCCCCTGTGTTTGAGCACTGGCTGCTACTGTAGGTATGAAGTATGACATTTCAAACAAAAGTGGTTTATCTGCAGAGTTGTTCTGTTATGTTTTCTATTGCTGCCACCTACCTGCTATATAGAAATCTATTCAGATAGTTCTACAGTCTTTAACGAAAGGAAACATGATTGAAGTATGTAGTAATTGCTGGCCCACAGCTCAGTTACCCTAACAAAACCATCAGCCATACACCAGTCTTCTGCTGCTCCCACTCCAAATGGAAAAGACTTGGTGATGAAGACCCTCTTTCTGTTTGTTTGTTTGTTTTTTTTTTCTTCTTCTTATACTGAATACTCATTTTCAGTGAGGAAGTTGGCAGTTCTCTAAAGAGTATGCATTTGCACAAGGACCTACTGCAATGCAGTAAATTCCCACTGAGCTGAATGTAGACAGTCACCCCAGAATGCTGGAATGCAGCAGAACTTCACTATCTGAAAACATACTCTGCAAGTAAGCTGAGTAGCCTGATCTAATATTTCATTACTCTGTCTTTCAGGGCCCTGTGGGTGTAACCTCCGCCGTATTAACAGAAATGCGTCATTGGGGCGTAATTAGAGCGGCGTAATTAGGGAATTCTTTACCCTTCATTCATACCCGTTGTGAGTAGCCGTGGCAGCCGTGATCCGGTTTCCCTTCTGGTTTGTAACAGGCCACGCTGAAGGCAGACTGTGTGAACAAACCCTTTGTTCAGAGGTGCCACGATCTGGAGAGGTACATTGAGGAGTTCCCCGCCAAGGTGAGCAGTCGCTGCCCCGACCTGTTTCAGGGGAGATCGCTTTTTCTCATATCGCTGTTTTCTTCCTTGCTATTTCTCTTATCAAGACATTGGAGGACCCCAGGAGAAATGGGGGGAATCCAGTACTTCCCAGGAGTTACAAACCTGTCCTAGGCATTAAAAGATTGTGTCCATTGAGTGCACTTCGTTTTTAACTTTCAGCCTCAATTTATGAGGAAGACTAGTTTTGAAAATACGACAAGTAGTTGCATGCAATGCTGATCAATGTCCTTGTAAATTTAGTGGGATCAGAAATCAGGATAGATTTCCTGTAGTTGCCATGTTATAATACATTCTTTGAATGGAACTCTGCCCAGACAGTGAGAATCTGGGAACAGTCATAACTAATTCTGTGCTGTTAATAGCTGGCAGACAGATTTGTGCACTCCATTATCTGCAGTAGAGATTGCTCAAATGAGCAGTTGTGCACATTAACCATTTGTGTCTGTTTTCCCTAAAGGAGCTACATGGCATCTTCCCATGGCTGGTGGAGAGCATTTTTGGTAGCCTGGATGGCATCATTGTAGGCTGGAATCTTCGCTGTTTGCAAGGAAAAACAAATCCTATCGAATATCCCGTGGCTTTGGATTTCCTGGATCCCAGGTAAACTCATTCATTTCAGTACAGATTTAAAAAGCGTACAGGGAACAAAGAAGCAGTGTTTGATCTTTTTCTGTTGTGCAAACATATATTCACAAGAGTCAAACAGGAGAGAGTACTTACCACGGATTTTCTTTCTGATGCTTGCTTTCAGTGGCCCAATGATGAAGCTGGTTTACAAACTCCAAGCAGAAGAGTATAGATATGATTTCCCAGTCTCGTATCTTCCAGTGAGTAACTGAAAAAAATTGTAAGAAGAGAATGTAGTTGTTGTGGCAGCTATTGGAACTTTGCACATGCTTCATATGTAGGGATCAATATAGGCCAAGGTATATCCTCAGTGCTCTGGGTTTAGAGCATACTCATTTCTTTAAACAGTGGCTAGAGGAGGAGAGTTCCCAGCCATAAACTTTGCAGGAGATGGTGATTGTTAGCAGCTAGATACTTGTGCTGTTCAGCCAAGGAAGCTGCATTGTGATTCTTATCCCATTCCTGGAAAAAATGTGTGCTTTATTTTGGTTACCACTAGCTGCAGGACTGAAAATCATTTTCCAAGCTTGTCACAGAGCGGTGCCTTCCCTGGCAGCGCTTTGTGCCCATGCGTTTGAGCACTGGCTGCTACTGTAGGTATGAAGTATGACATTTCAAACAAAAGTGGTTTATCTGCAGAGTTGTTCTGTTATGTTTTCTATTGCTGCCACCTACCTGCTGTATAGAAATCGATTCAGGGAGTTCTATAGTCTTTAACGAAAGGAAACATGATTGAAGTATGTAGTAATTGCTGGCCCACAGCTCAGTTACCCTAACAAAACCATCAGCCATACACCAGTCTTCTGCTGCTCCCACTCCAAATGGAAAAGACTTGGTGATGAAGACCCTCTTTCTGTTTGTTTGTTTGTTTTTTTTTTCTTCTTCTTATACTGAATACTCATTTTCAGTGAGGAAGTTGGCAGTTCTCTAAAGAGTATGCATTTGCACAAGGACCTACTGCAATGCAGTAAATTCCCACTGAGCTGAATGTAGACAGTCACCCCAGAATGCTGGAATGCAGCAGAACTTCACTATCTGAAAACATACTCTGCAAGTAAGCTGAGTAGCCTGATCTAATATTTCATTACTCTGTCTTTCAGGGCCCTGTGAAGGCTTCAATACAAGAGCAAGTCCTACCTGAATGCTCTTTATACCACAACAAAGTACAGTTTCCTTCATCTGGTGGTTTAGGTTTGAATTTGGCTC
This sequence comes from Calidris pugnax, assembly GCF_001431845.1. NCBI lineage: Eukaryota > Metazoa > Chordata > Aves > Charadriiformes > Scolopacidae > Calidris > Calidris pugnax. Next base: position 7,666,671 of record NW_015090783.1, on the reverse strand, counting down.
TCAGTATCCTTTTAACAATTGGATATTTAATTTCTTTTAAATATCTAAAAGTGAGAGATTACGAGCATTTCTGTTGTATGTTTATTGTGTGTTCATGATAAATCACGACCATGCTAAAGAGTTTGGGCTGATTAAGAAATGTTTAGATTCCAATGAAAAAATAAATTTGTCCTCCTCTTATAAACCCTTGTGGGGGAATTTTGTGGCCTTATTCAAGTCAACAACAAAATTCCCAGGAGTTTCAGTAGATCATGTATTTCACAATTCTTGTTTTCGTAACTAGTCATAGTTTATATAATATGACAGCAAAAGGGCATGTTAACTTTGCAGCTAGTGTGGCTGTTGGAAGCAGCTGCACTGATACCAGTTTGAGATAGTCAAATGTGCTAAGAAGAGTAATGCAAACACAACTTTCCACATAGAGAAAACCTCAGTTCATAGAATCATAGAATCAGTTACCAGCGTTTGAGTGAGGTGGAGAGCAAGAAGGCAAAGCTGAATTTGCTGTTAAGCTCTAGCAAATTAATCTAGTGTTGACAAAATAAAAATGTAATGTCTAGTCATCATCCCTAGATATCTAACAGCTCTACCTGATTTTTATTATCTGATCCCTGACTCTGTTCTCCCAGATCCATTTGAATATTATATGTTCTACTTTGCAATTAGTTTGATCACACAGAAGGTAAGTACCATTCACAATTTTTCCCTTAAAATAGTATTAGCCTTTCTTCACAATGCTTTAAGAGCCTGCTGAGATGCTGTCCAGCTAAACTAACAGTAGTTTTATCTGTACTTCTAGAATTTGTTACTGCTTTCGTTCAGTTCATTATGTAAGACTGGATAATAAACACAATACCCACCTTAGATATACCAGTAAGCAGTTTGTCCAACAACATACCAACACGGAGGAGCCGATGGATTCCAAATGGGTTTCCTATCCCTCTGTCCAATAACACCATTTAGACATTCATAACCCCAGCTTTGTGCTATGGTGTCTGGTTATTGGTTCCTCTTCCTGTTGTTACCTGTGCTAACTCCTTGAGAGGTGGAGGCAGTGGCCAGTCCAGCCCAAACTATGACATCTCTTCTCCTGATTAGTTACATTCACTACTGCTTCAACAGTTATTTTACAGTTAGTTACTTAACCTTTGCTCCAGAGTGTCTTTGGTTTTGGTTCACCCTTAATAGCCTCTGGGCTTCTGCTTATGTATACTAAATGGGTCTGGCTGTGCAGCAGACACTTCCTGGCAGTGCCTTAAAGTGACCATATGTAACTCCAAGTATATCCTTGTGTCTGTTCCAGAACTCGCCCGTCACCCATCATGTCAGCCCTTCCAACAGTGCTTATTTCATCTTGGTGGACACGTACCTGAAGTGTTTCCTGCCCACAGAAGGAAGTGTCCTTCCTCCACCGTACTCAAATCCTGGGGGAGCCGAGCATACTCATTTCTTTAAACAGTGGCTAGAGGAGGAGAGTTCCCAGCCATAAACTTTGCAGGAGATGGTGATTGTTAGCAGCTAGATACTTGTGCTGTTCAGCCAAGGAAGCTGCATTGTGATTCTTATCCCATTCCTGGAAAAAATGTGTGCTTTATTTTGGTTACCACTAGCTGCAGGACTGAAAATCATTTTCCAAGCTTGTCACAGAGCGGTGCCTTCCCTGGCAGCGCTTTGTGCCCATGCGTTTGAGCACTGGCTGCTACTGTAGGTATGAAGTATGACATTTCAAACAAAAGTGGTTTATCTGCAGAGTTGTTCTGTTATGTTTTCTATTGCTGCCACCTACCTGCTGTATAGAAATCGATTCAGGTAGTTCTATTTTTCCCTTAAAATAGTATTAGCCTTTCTTCACAATGCTTTAAGAGCCTGCTGAGATGCTGTCCAGCTAAACTAACAGTAGTTTTATCTGTACTTCTAGAATTTGTTACTGCTTTCGTTCAGTTCATTATGTAAGACTGGATAATAAACACAATACCCACCTTAGATATACCAGTAAGCAGTTTGTCCAACAACATACCAACACGGAGGAGCCGATGGATTCCAAATGGGTTTCCTATCCCTCTGTCCAATAACACCATTTAGACATTCATAACCCCAGCTTTGTGCTATGGTGTCTGGTTATTGGTTCCTCTTCCTGTTGTTACCTGTGCTAACTCCTTGAGAGGTGGAGGCAGTGGCCAGTCCAGCCCAAACTATGACATCTCTTCTCCTGATTAGTTACATTCACTACTGCTTCAACAGTTATTTTACAGTTAGTTACTTAACCTTTGCTCCAGAGTGTCTTTGGTTTCGGTTCACCCTTAATAGCCTCTGGGCTTCTGCTTATGTATACTAAATGGGTCTGGCTGTGCAGCAGACACTTCCTGGCAGTGCCTTAAAGTGACCATATGTAACTCCAAGTATATCCTTGTGTCTGTTCCAGAACTCGCCCGTCACCCATCATGTCAGCCCTTCCAACAGTGCTTATTTCATCTTGGTGGACACGTACCTGAAGTGTTTCCTGCCCACAGAAGGAAGTGTCCTTCCTCCACCGTACTCAAATCCTGGGGGAGCCATCCCTTCCCCGACTCCCAGGTAATGACTTTGGTGCCAGAGGCAAAGTGGGAATAGTGCTTACAAAATGTGGCTTGTTGGAATGAATACCTAAGAAGTAGAAGACACCTCTGTCTTTATGATTCGTCTGCACTTATTATATAATTACAAAAATTAAATAGATGTATGTTCACTTAATTTTACCTAAAGGTTTCATTTGAAAGTCTGGAAGGTAGTTATTACTGGAACAGAAAATTTTACCTAAAGGTTTCATTTGAAAGTCTGAAAGGTAGTTATTATTGGAACAGAAAAGGCACACACAAAGCAACAAAAATTAATCATTTCAGCAGCTCCAGTTGTGTTTTGTGCCCTGCAACTGGAGTAGGACAGATCTGACTGTAACTTGACAGTAGTTTTTACTATTTTTCACATATGGTATGTGGTAAATATGGCACTGGTGATAACTGCTGCTACAAGGAACATGCATCTTTCATTAAGGTTGCTATAAAGCCAGACAACTTGGCAGTTGGTCATTTTGTTTCAGTTCCAAGCTCGCCATACTTAGTTGTTTATTGCTCTTATTACCTGTTTTGCAGTTCTTTGAAACTGCTGTGCCAGTACCACATCTGTGGCTTTGTTGCACACTGATAGTGCTCATAGGTTTCTCAATTCATAACCTCCTGATATAAAAAGCCAAGACAAATACTTGTAACCAAATCGTATCATAACCTCCTGATATAAAAAGCCAAGACAACCAAATTGTACAACGAGTGACTGCATTTCAGGTGACTTTTTGCATGGTAATAGGTCAAGCTATTTAGCCACAACTGGAAGGAAGAGGATGGAAGATTTTTGACCACTTACTCAAGTTCTGGATGTGCACATGATAATGGCATACAAATAGACTCACAAAGCTGAAGTGAAAGTTCTCCAATACAAGAACCCATATTTTGTTCTGTAATGGCTGGGTGAAAGTCAGCATTTTCAAAATTGGTTTTGCTACTCAAATTTATAAAATGTTAGCAATACTAGCAATTTCATACCAACGTAAAAATAAATAGCCATTCTATTTTCTATTTAAAATACATTTCATATGTCAGTTTCCATGGTCTGTTGAGCCCTAGCATGTAATTTTCTATTTAAAATACATTTCATATGTCAATTTCCATGGTCTGAGCCCTAGCATGTGCCTAGTAATTATAACATCTTGTAGAAGTTTAAGATGTGTAATCAGTTATGCAGTTTTACTTCTCAAAGACTGTTTTCCAGTTTATAAACCAGTGATTAAAAGCAATGATAGATTTCCCTGTACTGAGAGTTACTGACCTTGGTATTTCCATTCATTTATCTTTAAAGGTCTCCACCAGTGCCTTTCACTTCCTATGGCATGCATCACACCAGCCTGCTGAAACGGCACATCGCCCATCAGCCTTCCGTGAATGCTGACCCAGCTTCCCAGGAGATCTGGAGATCAGAAACGTTGCTTCAGGTCAGTTGGATTTAAGGAAGGAAAAACCCCACAACATTTCTTGCTGCTGAGGAATTTCTTCTTTTTAAACCAGAGACAGTTATGCCATTTGCTTTAGCTTGGTTTTGGAATTGAGCAGTGCAGCTGTTGTTTTCTGTTAGTGAAACAAAGCAGCACTGTGAAACTGTTAACTTCTAGTTTAGAAAGGCACGTAGTATCTTTTATTAGACTGCATATCTAACAATTGATTGCAAGCATTTGAGTAATTTTTTCCAGAAAAGTTTCTAAGCATGATTTCTTTTCCCTGCCTTGGATCTTTAATCAATTCTATGCTCTAAGCAAAGGTTGAGCACAGAGAAATCGGTTCTGTTCAACACCAAGGGAAGGGAAAGGAGAATCTGGACTTAACAGAACAACTTAAGTTGTTCTGAAACAAGTTCATACTCTGTTGCTGAACTGAATTATTGATGCTTAGCAAGTGCTAAGGGTATGGCAACGCAGTCATCTACGCTGACATGGTGATAACCTGTAACATTGCTGACTTGGTGCCTGTCTATTTACAAGTACAGCTTAGTTTTCAAATTATATACCGTGGCTTTCCCTTATATCTAGCTTATGACTGACAAGTCCTGGATTATTTCTTTTTCCCTAGCTGAGCAAATATTTGTTTTGCAGATCTTTGTTGAAATGTGGCTTCATCATTATTCACTGGAAATGTATCAGAAAATGCAGTCCCCTCATGTCAAGGTAATAGTTTGTACTTCATTCATGAGCATCATCTGATGGTTGACCTCTTACCTTGGGGTAAATCTCTTATTCCATGGAGAATTTTTTTTGGTATATTGGTGCAAAGGAAAGAAATAACTTACCAGATTATCTACATGAAAGTGTCAGAATTGCTAATCCAGTTATGAAGAGTGTTGTGAATAAGTGTGTCATCCAAATTTGCTTTCATTGCAGAAGTTGTGTTGGTTTTGTTTCATTTGTTTTGTTGGGTTTTGTTTTTTTTGTAAAAGACAAGTTTGTGGGATGGTCACAACAATCTGAACACCAGTAATCAAAGTACTAATGACGGGGAAGATGCCACTATAAAATCATAGTCTTAAATCCCACTGGGGTAATATGGCTGCTAAAAATTACCTAAATTAATTTTCAGCAGCGATAGCAACTGTTACTAAAACACAAATTAATAATTTCTAAGATTGATAAGCATATTATTTTTTTTAGTATGAGGAAATCTTACCAACTGTCCTTCAATTTTAAGTGAATAAACCATTTTGTTTCATATCCCATAATACGCTTTTCCCCATAATGGTACTTAATAAGCACTTCAGTAGCTACAGAGTTCAGAATTTCTTACAAGCTCTTGCTCGGATAATACACTGTTTTAAGCAGTTTGTGGTGGCCTGTTCACTAACAAACTACTGCATGTAAAAACTAAGTAAGTGTTGGGGAAGCTTAGATCAAAAGCACTATAAATGTAAAGGGAATTTGAAGGAGAAAATATTGATCCTCTGAATTCCCTCTGGGACACAGTGGGACTTTGATAGAAGGGAAAGAGAAATATAAAAGCTACTCAGGATTTATTCCTGTGTGAAAGAGTAACATGAGAGTTGATTGACTCAGAAATTCTGATCCTTTGCTCCACAGGCTATAAAATAACAAACATATTTATATTTTGCTAGGGAAAAACATTGGAGTGCTAAAGTGTGATGGGTTTTGCCTTTTAAAGTTGAGGTCAAAATGCAAACTCAGTAATGATGCAAAGTCTCCACTTGGGACTCCCAGCAGCATGGCTGTGCACCTGTGATGGAAAGGCTTTGCTTGAAGTACCTTTGGTCTGTCTGTCTGTCCAGTCTCTGTGGATCAAGCACTGTGCTTAGGCCAGAAATAATGATTGCTTTAAACTTCTCTCCTCTGTTCACCCTCTGTATTTCAGATGCTCTCTTCTAACACTAGGGAGCAATAACTTAGACGATGACTATGAATGTTATGGTGGAATAGGGCATAGGTAGAGCTAAAATCATCACTTCGGGATTCTCCACAAGGTGTGTTGAGCCACAACTTGAGGCCATAACTCCCTGATGATACTTTAGTTTCATCTTTGATGGGAAGCATGTAAAATAGGATGCTCTTTGGGAGTTAGAACACCTGAATAGGTGACTGGAATTCCCCATGACATCCATAAAATGGATTAAGGATCCCTCCTGCAGGACTGAGACAATGTTCCAGATCAGTCGGGGACAGGACTATTCATAAACCTGTGATGCTTAGATTAAACTTTGTAAACTGCTCTCAGAGTGGGCTGAAGAATAGTCTGCACCATAGTTCCTCAAATGAGGAAGTAGAATATGCAGAAATGCAAGTTTTGTTTTAACATAAGGGTTAAAGGGCTTGACTGGAAACCCAAGATCACCCTAAACCTTACTCTTAGAATTATTAATATTTATGCAGGTTCACTTGATTCTATTTAGCCTTCTGTGTGTTTGGAAGGAGGGGTAATTAGTGACCATTAATCCCTGGAACTAGACCTGTTTGACTATCAGTGACTTGAAATGGCTACATACCTGTATTGGAAGGTGGGATGAGGTTCCATATAGCTTGCTCTTTCTTGGTCCAGCAGCCAGACTTGTTTGCTTTGATGGGCCAGATCCCAGATATGTAACTGGCCTGTGAAGTGCCTCAAGGAATGATAGATAACTTGTTAACATCATCACAGACTTCCATTTACAAGTAGAAGGGGGTGGAAGGGAAATAACTGGTAAATAACTTATTTTGAGAAGATGTACTTCTTTTCTACTTTATTGATTTGAATTCTTTTTGGGTCTGGTGTGAACCTGAGGTTGACACTATTTGCTATGCTTAGTTTCACTATTTTCCCCATTAACTATTTTCCCATTCTTTTACACTGTCTATTCGCTTTCTCTTTCTCAGATCATCCAGGGCCCAAGCGTGCAGCATCTCTTTCCCTATTCCCTTCTGCTGTAATCACAAGGAACCCTTAAAAAGAAGTTGTTCGATAAAACTTTATGCAATGCTTCCTGACCTTCCAGTGCCAGGTGCCACAGACCCCAGCACTGCCTGTGGAACACCCCTTAGACTACGAGCTCTTGCCGATTCCTGGGGCAGGGGAGTTGATTGTGAAGCAGATGATGTGTTTGAGCTGCTGGGGAGCTTGCAGTAACAATCCTACCACTCTTTTAGGAGAGTATAAAAACAAAAGATACCAAATTGGTGCTAGAGGAGATTGGGTAGGGGCTGTACAAAGACAGCAGAGGTGTGATCTGGAGAGTTAGTTTAGATGCCTGACAATAGTCATTGGGATCTGTGTAGTGTACATTTTTTGTTTTATGTTTTTTCATTAATTTCATACATGTGTGTCACTGTCGCTACAGTATCCTCTTCACCATCACATTGTCAAAAAATACCTTATTCATCTAAGAAGGGATCTGGCTGAGACTTGCAGAGATCTCAGTGTTAAGGCAAGATGCCTTTTGCATCAGCACGTAACACTGACGTTATGTATGTCTTTTTCCTTTTTATACATGTGATGTTTCCCTAGTAGCAATAGTAATTTCCTATTTTGAGGAAATACACAAGACCTGTAGCCTTCCCAAATGGCCTTTAACTATAAAGAGAAGACAAAGGATCTCTCCAAATTGGAAACTTACCGGACAAGTTCACAGTGATTACAAAAAGCCAAACTTTTTTTCTTCCTGTTCCTTGGAAAGAAGAAAGGATCAATTTGAGTTTCTTCCCAGCATACAAACCCTGCTTCTCCAGCAGCACAGGAAGAAATGACAGCTTTCAAAATAGTATTTAAAAAGTTTGCAGAATATTGAACACTTTTACTCCATTATTTAATGAAACACTATAACAGTGTGTTAATCCTTGTTGCTGCAATTCAGTTAACTTCTGAAATGGGGAGTTTATTTGGCAAAAGTTCCATACGCCCTACCAGAACTTGCTCTGTGGTCAGCAAAGAGAACAGCCACAGCCACTACAGCTATACTTTTTTGATATCTGTTGTCAGTTGTATTTCCAGGTTGATAAAGGGTATGAAATACTCAACACCAGAAAGAAGAGGATACTGTGGCTGCAGTTGTTATTGTGATATGTTGTCCCTGATTGTATTTGTGATGTTCATTTTTTCCCCCCACCCTTCTTCCTTGGGCTCATTCTCACTTTTTTTTTCTCTTGCTCTCTTCTCTCCTTTTTTCCCTCCTCCCCTTCCTTTTTGTTTCTGTTGTCTCAGCTGGAGGTTCTCCACTACCGACTCAGTATCTCCAGTAAACACCACGGTAGTCCTGCCCAATCCGGCTACCAGGCCCTCCACGCATACCAAGTATTATCATCTTTTCATTTTGTTTCCTTTTTAAAAATCTTGTTCCATCATATAATCTGCAAAGTGTACTGGTGCTAGCTGTACAGCAGCTTTTTCTGCTAAGGTGTGGGTTTACAACTTGAGTAACAGCACTGCATTGAGATTTGCTAAATTTTCAGTGAAAACAGATACTGAGAGGTCATGGAAAATATAGGTAAAATCTAGTATATTATGAGGTCTAATTGGGAGCTCCATTTTTAGGTATGCATTCTTGTAATGCATTGTAGAAAGAGGTTAATGAGCTATGCTGACGTTTTTTGACACCAAAACTGGTTTCACTGGTGGCAGATTTCTGCCCCTCACACAGTAGTCATTTAAGCAAACCTTGCATTGAAGATCAGAATTTGCATGGCTGTCTGCTAAAATTAAGGTAGGTAGCATCTAGGATTATTTTAGCCAGTGAAATGTCATTGGATAGTACTAAATTTGCAGTGGCAATGTGAACTTGACTGTCCAGTTTTGCAAAAGCACACAAGTGGTACATTTGCAGATTGTTCAGGAAATGTGCATGTAAAAACATTCCTGTTGGAACAGATTGTTGATTCTCTTTCCCTACTTCAGCCCTTTATTCATTGGGTCTTCATTCTGGGAAAGGGGAGGGCTGAGCATATTTACTATAAAGCTTTTATTATACTATAATAGAATAGCACTACATAGAATTTTCCTGCTTTATAATCCTTTTTTTTTTTTTAAACTAAGTGCTATGATACCTCAGATACTGTTTAGAAAGGAAAACAGGAACTACTACTTGTCTTTAAATCTGTTTTACTATTACATTTATCTCATTAATGTGTTAAGAAAAGAATGGTGTACATCCATCCTGTAAGCTAAGGATTAACAACAAAAATGTTTGTGAGGAAAATACTTTTTAAACCAGTAATGTTTATAATGGTGCTGATCCAGGCTAAGAGGAAATTATAAGAACTGCTCAGTGGAAAAACTACTAGTGTCACCTGAAATGATGTATTGATATAGTGGTACTGCTGGTTTTGTAAATTCAAAAAGTACCATCAAGGGGAGCCTAGAATTTTTTGCAATTCCAGCCTTTCAAGGCCTATAGCAGAGTACTCAACCTCTCTCCTGATCTAAACTCCTAGGACCACGTAACTTCTCAGAGTTCTACCCTCATGTAGAAACTCTCCTCAGGCCTGTAGAAAATGGGCTGACTTACCAGGAGGTGTCAAGAACACAAAACTAGCCTTCATTAGAACTGGTAACAGGGTATCTTCTCTCTTAGAAGAGGCTTGTACATGGCTGTACTACCTGACTGTATCTGCCATCAAGCCTTGAATCTTTTCCTAGAGTGCACTTTACGTGTATTAAAAATCTTAAGAGATTGTAAAAGCACATCTGCTTTGTCTCAGGCATTGCAGAGAAAAGACACACAAAGACATAGACAGACACACACGCACACTGGCCCCCAATAGTGGAAGTACTGTTGAATGGATTTAAGTGGAAGCTTTTTGTATAAAAATGCCTGTCAGTCCCCTGCTGTCATACTCAGCACCTTACCTCAGCACGGCTGCATGCGACACCCTGGAAACATCTTGTAGCTATTGTCTAATACACTCTTCCAGCATCTTCTGTTACACTTGCAGCCGTAACTTTTGTTTCATGTACATTCTTCCCAATTTTTGAGAAACATGAGAGCTGTGAAACTTAGAATACAAATTATATCTTAAAATCTGCCTTCGGTAGTGGACTAAGACTAGTTCACTACTCTTGCAGCAGATTACAGCAGCAAAGGAGTTAGTGCTTTGTTCCCAGGTTCTGCAGCAGACCAGCTCTGATGCTGGGCACCCAGAAGAACTAGCTCCTTTTTACCTCATCCATCTCCCTCCTCAATCATACACTCATTTATTAGTAGCATCACTGTGGCTCACCATCGCTCCTTCTGCTACTCCCACCCAGGCTAATTCTACCCATAATGATGCTAGAAGCAACAGGACTTGAAGCAGTTTTTATTCTTACCATAACTCTTTGTAGAATTATTCTTTCTTATAAGGCAGATGAGTGCCAGCATAGGAAGGAGATCTCAGTAAAGCCAGCCAAGAGCATAAACAAAGGATCTGTTGTGCTGTCCACAGCAATGAACTTAAAACCGTAATGAAAGGCTGAATATTCTATATTTCAGAAAGGGGTAAGTTGAAATCTACAAGCTCTTTAATGGCAGCCTGAAATTCAATTCATTAGAGTACTGCAGATACTTTTACTTACAATTGCATTATCAAAAATACGCTACTGTTTCTTAGTGAACTGATGGCAGAAGATTGATGCAGCTTATCCTGGGGAAAAAGTCTGTCTAAAATCAGGTGGCTCTGAACTACAGTGAAGAACCTAGATGGAAGAGAGCATTTCTTGTATTTTGATTTCTGATCTGATAATATAATTTTCCTGAATTATCTCCTGGGCATTTAACACGATACTCGTTATCTTCCTGTCTTTTGGTTTGGATCTAGGAGTCATTTAAGCCCACGGAAGAGCATGTGCTGGTGGTAAGACTGCTTGTGAAACACCTGCATGCTTTCAGCAACAGCCTGAAACCAGAGCCTCTCTCCCCTTCAGCCCACTCCCACACAGCCAGCCCACTGGAGGAGTTTAAAAGGTAGGTACACGAGCAGCCTGTCTCTGAAACATACAGAGCTTCTCCCTGAAAAGCTCTGCTTTCACCAAGAGGTTAAATTACGTTGTTTTGATTGCTAAGTACAGAAGTACATTATTAAAGTATGTGACAGCTAATGGATGGTGTCCCACTGGAGGAGTTTAAAAGGTAGGTACACCAGCAGCCTGTCTCTAAAACGTACAGAGCTTCTCCCTGAAGCTCTGCTTCCACCAAGAGGTTAAATTACGTTGGTTTGATTGTTAAGTACAAAAGTATATTATTAAAGTACGTGACAGCTAATGGATGGTGCTTCTCTCATCTACTACATGGGAGGGCAGCCTCAGGAGGGGGGATGTCTTGCTATTACTCTACATCTTGGCACAGGACAGAGAAAAGGAAATGCCACCAGAGGGTTCTGGCCAAGTTTAGTGGAGAATTTTATATTTATGTATTTGCGTGGAAATTCAGTAGCCAGAATTAGCTTCAGTTAAGAAAGAACAAGTTTGGCTTAGTCTTTTCTGTATTTGCAATTGTGGAAGCGTGTTGGGTTGTTGGTCTGTGGGGTTGGGTTTTTTTGTTTTTAAAATTTACTGCTGGTTTCTAAATGTGACTGTCTTTGAATCTGTTTGCAGGGTTGTAATTCCTCGGTTTGTCCAGGAGAAACTTTATATCTTTCTGCAACACTGTTTTGGTCACTGGCCTCTGGATGCCTCTTTCAGAGCAGTATGTACCTGCTTCTCTTTCTAAGTCTGCACTCAACATGTTTTTAAAATTTACTGCTGGTTTCTAAATGTGACTGTCTTTGAATCTGTTTGCAGGGTTGTAATTCCTCGGTTTGTCCAGGAGAAACTTTATATCTTTCTGCAACACTGTTTTGGTCACTGGCCTCTGGATGCTTCTTTCAGAGCAGTATGTACTTGCTTCTCTTTCTAAGTTACTCAATGTAACTAGTAATTAGTTATTGCTGTTTAGCAGCTATTTCTTAGTCTTTAAATATTTTTTATTAGTTATTGCTGTTTAGCAGCTATTTCTTGGTCTTTAAATATTTTTTTTCCTAGAACAGTGAAATTCTTTATATAATACATCCATTAAATGTTAGAGAAAGAGTGCCAATTAGACATAAGAAGGAAGTGAGAATTACTACAGGCTGCTGGCTGATTTTCCTGACACTGAAAATGGCTATTGATTGAAAAGAAGTAGGTGTTACTTTTAAAACAGATACATTCTTATAGGTCCTAACTTCTTAATGTCCTATCTAATACAACAGGTCATAAACAAAAGTAATACAATATTATTTTGCAATAGATATTGCAAATATTACATTCTGCAAGCAGGTCCTAGAACAGTGAAATTCTTTATATAATACATCCATTTAATGTTAGAGAAAGAGCGCCAATTAGACATAAGAAGGAAGTGAGAATTACTACAGGCTGCTGGCTGATTTTCCTGACACTGAAAATGGCTATTGATTGAAAAGAAGTAGGTGTTACTTTTAAAACAGATACATTCTTATAGGTCCTAATTTCTTAATGTCCTGTCTAATACAACAGGTCATAAACAAAAGTAATACAATATTATTTTGCAATAAATACTGCAAATATTACATTCTGCAAACAGAAAATAAATACATCAGACCATGACTTTCAGTAATTAATGTAGGAGTTTAAGAGTGCAGAATGTAACAGGGCCATATCTTGCTCACTAGACTTACAGTTGGCTGTATCGCAGTGCTTGAGGTACACATGTAAGGCCATGAAGCCGTGGCAAATCTATTCTTGGCTTCAGGGCACTCAGAACTCCACTTCAGGGTGGTAGGTAAGTCTATGCAGAAGACAAGAGCTGAAATTATATTAATGTAGCATCTTGTAAACAAGGAGCTGAAATTATATTAATGTAGCATCTTGTTTACATAGTTCAACAGAGATTCAGTGAGCACTAACAGAGTTGTTAAATGCACCTTAAATGTAACCACCAACTAAGTTTTTTTTTTGTAGTAGCTAAGTGCTGCCTCATTTGGGTATTACAGAAAATCCAGGTTGGTCCTAATGAACATGCAACTTAGTGTTTTTCAGTTCTTTTTCAAAGATACTCAGATTACTAGGATGCACTTTATTCCTAAAAGACTTCTAGGTGTCATTAAGATAATATTCACTAGTTTTAAAAGAAACAAACAAAAAAGCCTTGTTTGTCTTCCTTTCCAAAAGATATTGTTAAGATAATATTCACTAGTTTTAAAAGAAACAAACAAGCCTTTCTGTCTTCCTTTCCAAAAAATACATGTTTCCAAAAAATACATGTTTTTATGTGTGATTTTGCTTAGGTTCTTGAGATGTGGTTAAGTTACTTGCAGCCTTGGAGGTACGCTCCGGAAAAGCCGCCACAAAGCACGGAGTCTTTGCCTCGCAGTGTGTCAGAGAAATGGTAAGGAGGAGAACAGCTGTGAGTAACCTGAACCAAATCTCAAGTTTATGCAGATCCTGAGTAAAATAGCAGGATTTCAAGAACCATTCACCAACCTGCATTAGCTTCCTGTATGTGATTAGAGATAATTTCTAACAAGCTTTTGCTTTGAGAGGAATATTCTTTTATCTCAGTGCAAATAAACCATCTTTCCAGAGACAGTATAAAACATTCCCTTAATGACTCATTTGGCAGAAGACAAAGTAACAATTATTTAAATAGCTGTACTCACAAATCCTGTACTGGCTTTGACAGGGCTACCTTCATTCAAGAAAACCTACTCATGTATACGAAGCTGTTTGTAGGATTTCTGAACAGAGCTCTTCGAACAGACTTGGTCAGTCCAAAAAATGCTCTCATGGTGTTCCGAGTAGCCAAGGTCTTTGCTCAGCCCAATCTGGCTGAAATGATCCTGAAAGGTAAATGGATATTTTGATACCTTATGCTGTCCTTTCTCAATGTTTCTTCACTACCTTATGCTGTCCTGTCTCAATGTTTTTTCACAATGGCTACATCGTACCTCGGAATGTGAATAGACTTACTGCCATTTCCCATGCTATTTTGCCATTCCAAAGTTTGTGTGTCTTCACTAATGTTTGTTGTATTGGTTTAATATGTCTATAGTTCTTTTCTAACCACCATCATTTAGATGTCATTCCACAACTTTTCTTTAAAGAACACAATACTGGGTGTTTACAATAAAGTAATTTTTCTTACACTTTTCTTACTTGATTATCTATCTCAGGATTAAAACTTCATATATCTCTATAGGTATCTATACTTAGCAAAGCAACTAGTCATGTATGCTCTTCAGGATAATTAGGATACAGCCAATTTAACAAGTATCAATGTCTTAAGTGTCAGGATTCTCCACTGCCTTTGTTGAAAAAAAGTTACTGGCTTAAAACGCTGTCTGTATGGTCTGCATTTAAATGCAGCCTGACATTTTCTGCTGCGGGCAGAGAGGATTAAATGAAAAAAAGGCAATTAATGTCTCTTTCCCCCTAGAACTACCGGCCTACCTAAAGGCAAATTGCCCAGCAGACATAAGATGCTGTGTAGCTAGACCTTCTGCAGGCAGAAACAGGAATATTACCTAACCATCTTCACTACTTTTCTCAAATTCTAGGAGAACAGTTATTCCTGGAGCCAGAACTTGTTATTCCACATCGTCAACACCGACTTTTTATGACCCCCACACTTGGTGGGAGCTTCTTATCGTGGCCTCCAACTATTACAGATGCCTCCTTTAAGGTGAAGAGTCATGTTTACAGCCTGGAAGGACAGGATTTCCAGTATAAGCAGATGTTTGGCACAGAAGTTAGAAATTTGGTAAGCAATAAGCTTCTTGTCACACATCTTTCTACTTTGACAGGTATTTTCTCAATGCTGAGCATCCATATTATGAGAAGAGTGGAAAACTTTGCACTGTGCACTACTGTATAGTTAACTTTACTGATAGTGACTTCTGGAACCTGAGGGGTCTCAATCCAGCATAGCTATAAAAATCTGCCTGCTTTTTGCTAAGTAAGAAGGCTTGCTGCCTTGAAGTAGTAGATTGCAAGTATTTCCTCTCAAACATGCTTACTGTGTACTGCTAATTCATTGTATTGATTGGTATCCATCAGCAAATCAGATAAAAATAGCAGGAGGGGAAAAAAAAGAGAAGCAGCTGAAAAACCAAAGAAGCGCTCAAGTTTTTTTAAATGCTTCAACAGCAAAAAACTTCTTTTACCCTATTGGAAATGCAACTACAACAGTCTTAGCACAAGTGCACAGGAGCCAAGAGAGTGAGTTTGCTGGGTTTGCTCTCGCTGCCAGGTATCAAGGCACAGTTTATCCTTGTATTGATGCTTAGTGGTCCTTTATCTTTGTCCCACACAATTTTGTTTGTTTGTTTAGGTGTTAAAACTGGCTCAGTTAATTTGTCAGGCGCAGCAGACGGCAAAATCCATATCAGACCATTCTGCAGAGACAACAGCCAGCCAGTCCTTCTTTTCATGGTTTAGATTTACACCATCGGAGATGAATGGTTCCTACACAGGCAATGACCTCGATGAAATCGGGCAAGACAGCATCAAAAAAACAGATGAATATTTAGAGAAGGCACTGGAATACTTGTGCCAAATCTTTAAGGTACGTAAGTAACATCAGTGTGACCAAAAGTCAGGATTCCTCAAACATACCTCTGTCACCCTTGTACTTTTGTGGGGTCACAAAGACATCCAGACCAGCAGATTTTGTTGTAAACATCTTTCAGGCTTGACTTTGCCTGACCACTCAAAACTGCTTTCTATATAGATAGAACTAGATGCTCTTAATCTTTAAATATTAAGCCCACTTTGTTTCAAGTGACTACTCTTCTGGACTATAATTTATAATCAAACTTGTCTCTTTACTTAAGCCTTTTCTTACGTTTACAAACAGGCAAGACACGATTTAAATTTTAAAAATAGTCCAGTATCTTCTAAATGCAAAGAGCTATGAAAATACAACCTATAACTGCAGCTATAGCTGAGTGGATGAAATAGAAGTAAGATGTTTCTTTTGTTAAACTTAAAAGAACAGATTCATTTTTCTGTCAGCCACAAAACTGACCTAGGAGAGCAGAGCTATTTGACAGCCTCTAGGAGTGACATAAAACAGAACACCTCTCTTGGATTTGACGAGCACAGACAAGGACTCTGGAAACTTTTACCTCCTTTAATGTCTAACTGAGATGCTGTTGAGCAGTTTATGGTATCTGTGCTGGCTGTCAAAGGGTTCCAGCACTAAGGAGTTTGTGAAGGAAGAAATGAAATAGAAGGAGGGGGTAGATAAAACACATACTTTAGAACTGTTTTATTCTTGAGTAGCTGAATGAAGCCCAGCTGACCCAGATGATGATGAAGTGTGGGACAGCTCAAGATGAGAATGGAAAAAAACAGCTTCCAGACTGCGTGGAAAGCGAGGATGGCCTCATTCTTACACCCCTTGGCAGGTACCAGGTGAGAAGAAATAATCCATATAGCTACCCTAGATCGATTTTGAAAAAACAAGCTGTTCTACTCAGGAGAAGTGCCTGTATAAAGGCATTTCAAATGGGAGCTACAAGATAAGGGGTTTATTTTCTTGCTTCTAGATCATAAATGGCTTACGCAGATTTGAGGTGCAGTATCAAGGAGATACTGAACTTCAGCCCATCCGAAGCTACGAAAATGCCACTCTTGTCCGCCTCTTATTTCGTTTATCCTCAGCACTTAACGAAAGGGTAAGTACAGCACTGCCTCCTTTTATAGTTTCCATTGCAAATTCCTGTTTGGCACTGCACCTGCACATATATGACACTACGTTTGTTCTTGTTATGTCTCCTTTATTGTGGTCTAGATGGGTATTTTCTAATAATATCAGCTTCTCTACCTGTAGCTCTGCTTTGCCTACACAAAATATTAATAAATAACATTTTAAATGTATTCTTTATGCTTGATGAACAATAGGAATATCATTCAGAATGAATGTTTCTAAGACAGGAAAAGGAAATTGTTTTCTTCCTAGAGGTATAGCAGAAGGCATATCTGCACTGAAGCAGTTTTACTATTTAAAAGTGCATTTTGATACTATTTCTTACAATCCTTATCCTATAAACAAAGAAAATTGTAAAATAAGTCACGCTTACTTTATGACAGTAGTTGCAAAAGAATACTAATGTTTAAACTTTTCATACCTCAGTTTGCTGATCAGATGGATGCGCTTTGCTCCAGGGAAGACTTTGTGGGTAGACTTTGTCGCTATCATCTTACCAACCCTCACCTCATACAGAAAATCAGGTACAGTCCTGTGGTGAAGGACAGAACAACACAGAACTGGGGACCAAGAATCAGTCTGCGGTTCCTGGCGAGCTACAGGACTCTGCTTTCTTTGCTGATGGTCTACTTCATTGCATCCTGGTTTTGCATTGGGCCAGTGGGCTGCACATTCATTATCCTGATTGGATATTTCCTTTATGCTGTAATAATGACTTTTTTCTCTGAAGGATGGAAACCACATGAACACTAATTTCCTTCTCTGAGCTTACACCTGTAAAAAATAAATGTCTTAAGGATGAGCCTGGGATTCAGTGACTAAAATGTTTGAATTATCTTATCAGATCTTCATAAAGTATTTTTTAATATGAAAGTTAATTCAGTTTTATAAACAATAATGTGGTCTTGAGTGAATATAATCCATGTAAATTTTATTTTTATAAAAGTGTTCCTATGGAATGTAGTGAATGCCTTTTTATTTGAGAGGGGGAAAGTGAGCCATCAGTATTTATAATACTGAAATGAACCATGGCATATATAGAAACATTTTTGTTTCTGCAATAACAGCATTGAAGCCTCTTACAGTGTTCTAAAACAAGAGTTAGCCTTAGGACTTACAGAAGGCAACAGAAATTGCAGTGCACTAAGAAATTTATAGGAAGTTGCACCATTAAAAAAAAAAAAAAGAATATGGGACAAGGCAGCAAGAGTGGCATCTCATAGCCCAGTGCTGGACTTAAACCACCTCTTCTCTGCCTGAGGCCTCCCCAGCCCAGGCAGGTTTGTGCCTTTCACCTCCATAAGCCACTTCTCCTTCTGTTTGCAGCTCTGGTGGAGCCCCTGTGCTCAATGGGGTATTAACACTTGCTTGGAAAAACAGAAGTTGCTGCTGTTTCCCCTATAACCTTTCCCTTAACCCTTTCCCCTCTAACCTGGCCAGCAGACAGGAAGCAGCATTCCTCTCCTGGAGTTCAACAAACACTCTGTTGTCCTCTCTCCTGACACAAAAAGGCTAAGTCCCTTTTTGTTGCAGCAATGCTTAAAGAATTCATTGGTTCCCAACTTAAGCAGCTGCACTGCAGCAGCAGTTCTCCTGTAAAATATTAAGGACTGTGCAAAGCATTGAGGCAGGAGAGAAATCATTTACTAAACAAATACAAGAGCACCTACATGTGTATTTTACACATTCGCGGCAGCATCTGACTTGGGACTGGTTAAACACCACACAGTTCAGCTCCAACACTGCCCTCTCATCAGGGCTGCCCAGCTGATAGCACTGGGACAGGGGGAAGGAGCTACCCAGAGCCCCTGCACCCACCTCCCAAAAACTACAACTGCCCCAGGGGCCTGGCACAGAGCTCTGCCTCCCTGCAAGAGACAACAGGAACAGGTGGTACTGGGGAGGGGGACAGCAACAGCTGCTCCTCAGCAGCATCTCTCACTCTCCTGTGCTTCCTTGAATGACAGCAGTTTAAAAAAAATATACATATTTTCCCACTTTATTACAGATCTTCATTAACCCCATTATTCATTAAACTCATCATGAACCAGGGATTGCTACTAAAAGGTACAACACATCTTCCTGTTGCTGCAGACAGGATGAATTAAGGTCTGTGACAGGGATCACCCATTGCCTTGTCATCAATACTCACAAACAGAAGAATGCGCTGCAAGGAAATCTTGAAAAGTGGTCACCTTTCCTTGGGGGGGGTCTTGACCCAAGGGCTGTTGATGACCTATGCTCAGTGGCTCAGAGCCATACTTGCTCCTTCAATCAAGAGGACTCCACTCAGCTTATACAGAAAAATGGAATTGCTGAGAGTCATTTACAAAACTCAGCTTGATCTAGAATGAAAGAATTCTTTCAATTTAGTCCACTGACACACAAACCAGTTATATTAGCTCATATCATCAGTATTAGCTGTATTGACTCTAGTACATTTCATGCCTTTTATGGTAAAATTTGGTCCATAAAAGTGATCTATGAGTGAAAATCCCTTTTCCTTTACACAGAATGAACCAGACCAGAGCAGTTGTAACATTACGTTCTAGTGAGAGTCAATAGCTTTGGAAGATGGAGAGAAATACACATTCCTAAATGTAAGCATCACTAAATCCGGAAAGATACCTATAGTCCATTAATATTAAGGCATGAATCTTTTCAGTGGTGTACTGGAAAAAAGATGAGTCCAGAAAACAAATGCATGGTGCTTCAAAACAGGAAGATGTATTCATTAGCACATTAATTCCCAAAAGAGGTGCCTGCAAGAACATATTCCCCATGTTCTGCCCTTAAGCATCCAGCCTCGAGAGCCTCAGAAGAGCAACAGCCCTGGGAGGCAGGATGAGTTGTGCAGGGCTCAGCAGGTACCAAAGCACCTGCTGCCTGGCCCTGCCAGACACTGTCAGGGCAGCTCCTATCGCAAAGACACAAAACTGGACTTTAACACAGGAAAGCCATGCCTCAGATAACAAGTTTGGACAAACAGAAGAACAGCCAATCACACAGTATCCTTGTTCCATGACGAAAAACAGTAATTCATTTAAAACACCAAAGCTTTGGGGAAAAAAGTTCTCACTGAATCTTAAAGGCTCATCAGCCAGGCAGGCCAGTCCATCACACAATCACTGACCTCACCAGTAGAGTGAGGTCCTAACCCAGTATCTTCCCTAATTAAAAAAAAAAAGAAAAAGGAAATGGTACAGGTAATCACAGTAACTGATTTGCTGCATTCCTCTCTGCAGTCCGATTGCCACACCAGTGCCTGCTATTAAAAAAAAAAAAAAAAAAAAGGAAATGGTTTCAGGTAATCACAGCAACACTGATCTGCTGCATTCCTCTCTGCAGTCTGATTGCCACACCAGTGCCTGCTATCAAAAAGCCAGGTTTGCCACCACTGAAACAAACACTAGTGAACAGCTTTGTTGAGAGACAGAGAATTTGGACTATTCAAAGAAGCCATTTCATTAAACTGCACTTTAATTCAATGCTCTTACTCTTCATTCTCATTTCCCTATTACTGCTTTGAACATGTACACAGAGGTTTCATGTTAGATTCTTCAGCTGCTACTGCCACCTCAAGTATTTTTCATAATGGGGACATTTTCTGAATTCCCTATTAATGCCCCAAACATCTCATAAAGTACCCAAACATTACTACTAATTTACTCCCACTTCGGTGCATCTTTCCAAGGATCTGGGAATAAGCTTCTACTTTTTATTTTAGCAAGATCTATAAGCAGCTTATGACAGTTTGCCCATCAACAGAAAAGGAAGGCAGCTACATGATACACAGCTACTAATTTGACACGTGGGTACATGACCCACTTCCAGCTTTCACAATTTATTTCCCAGCCAAGAAGTTGCTGTATGTCAGGATACCCCACCCCCTTAGTCTAACACCTCATTACATCTTGTTTGAAGGTAAACTGAAAGGTCCTGCACTGGGGAAGTTACTGTAAATCTGAGGGATGCACATGTTTTGCATCTATTTCCAGATATGTTTTAACCAAATTGTTAAGAAATAAACGCTATAAATGTCTCAGAGTGTGTTTAACACACATACAGACACTGTTTCTATCCTCATTGCTTAGGTTATGGATTACAAACTGTAATGGTGCTGCTGGTTCTTTTGCCCTAAGGGAAGAGTCAGCCATGTAACTGGCTAGAAAATTGCATCTTTCTTTTGTAGATACCATGACTAAACTCTCAACCAGGTCTTCCAATTCACTTTGAGAACAGTAAAGACGGTGTTGCATGGGATGAAGAGCCATTTATGACTTTGACTTCTTCCTCTGACCTCCCAAGCCTATGAGCTTTCACTTACCATAGAACAAAGTACCCATCATCCAATGGACACCACAGAACTGGTATCTGAGGATCGACATGGGAAGAGCAGTACAACGTTAGCATCCAACACAGGAATAATAATAAATTTATTACAATAGAAACAAACAGATAATGCATTAGTTCATGTACAAAATACTGATCGCATTCTGCCGCCTCAGTCAGTGCTTACTAAGTACCCACATTTATAAACATCCTAAAACTGATGACACCACACAGATTTACGAAGGTCATAGCAATTTCTTGACACTACTGTAAGAGAGCCCAGCTACTCTTTAAGGTTTGCTGTGCAATATAGGGAGATAGAGCAGAATATATTGGGAACACCTGAAATTTGAATTATTCTGCTCCAGGAAATTAAGAGTGAGCAACTTATAAAACAATCACACTATGCATGGAATTAGAGTTACTCGTGGCAAATGTTTTCATTAGAAGTGCCCAACAGTAAGGCAGCTGATGACTGACTTGAGTGCCCACCATTGCTCAAGGCACAAAATATGAGTTGTCAGTTCTACTCCTGAGCTATGTTTTTTTGTCCTTTTGCTTTTAAACAAACTGATGTAGCATAGAAGCATTTTCACTGAACAGCATCAACTTCCAAAGGAAGCCAGACACCTCAGAGAGACTCTTAGTAAAAGAAGAAATGCAGCTACAAGCCCTCTGCATCGATTTGTGTTACTTCATACTGTTGGGTTTCCCCGTCCCACCCTTAGGTACACATTTACTGTTTAATAGAGGAAGTCAGTGTGCACTTAATAGCTCTTTTTTCAACCACCTCACTCTTCTGGAGTGAGAAACATGTGGTCCATGCCAACCAAAAACCGCTTATACAAAGTAGTGTTTAAAATAAGCTATAAAATACATTTTTCTCTCTATTTGGTTTCCCCTTACCCCCAAGTTGTAATTATCCACATTTATCTCACATATTTGAGGGATGCCTTAAAAGGCTGTAATTTATCCCAGCTCTGGGCAAAGCTAATAGGCAAAAAGATTCCTGCAACCACTGAGAAATTTGCAAGCTCGTTCCAGTTGCAGCTAATTTATTTCTGGGGCAGTATCAGATCACAAAACATACAGTGAAAGGAATACTGGCACTGAGCAAACTTTGAAGCAAATTAGGACATTCTCTCCCTACTCCCTCTTATACCAGACTCCCTGATGGAAGTCCACAAATAGTTTCTTCTCTAAGAAGACAATAAAAACTCATCCTAATACAGTCTCAAGAACCATATATACACGTTTTGTATATTTGAAAATGCTGGCAAAAGTCCACAGAGGCAGAAGATAGAAAGCATGAAAGCTAAGTCTAACATCAGGTTCTCTACTGAACCTGTTTCACCTAGAAACAAAACAACATAAGGCTTCTTTCTTCTGTAGTTCCCTCCCCAAAATGTGATCTTCCAGTGGCATGTGGAAGAGGCCAGCTGTTGAGACCTTCTTTCGTGCTTCAGGATTTAGAAAGTGAGATGTTATGCAGCAGAGAGGCAGGCCTGACGAATACTTTGTGCCCAGGTGTTCAAGAGTGCTGTGACTGAATGCTTGTCTGGAAGTTGCAATAGTTTTGAAGTCATGTACCGATACACTGACTGCAAAAAGGGATTGGCTGCTGGAAAAAAAGATAATAGATAAATGGAGTTATAATAAAAATAATATTAAAAATAAAAATTAAAAAAATAGAGTAACATTAGATGTTCACACTTCCCCACTATTGCCACATACTCATCCCCAACAAATGTCATGCAAACATTCTCATACCATACTGTCTGGGGTTTTTTATCCACAGAGGGCTCTGATCTGGGTAGTCTGCTGGAACGCTGAGCTGTAGTGGTGGGACATTTGGAAGATTCTTGTCATCTAGAATGCAAACACACTTCCCATCAGAACAATGCACTCCTTGCTGGATGGAGTGGGTTTTTTGTACATTATTCAGCTTGGTTTCTAGCCCCTGAACCCCAAGGAGAAGCCAGGCTGTAATCTCCATTTTTATTGGAAGGAACCCTCATTGCTCATATTACCAACATTCTTAAATTACCTGAAGAAAAGCCTGGCAAACACAGCTCCATCTCTTACACATTTCTGCACCTTGCCAATCTCAACATTTCATCAGCTGAACTTCACTAAGTTAGACACTTCATTTTTCAAAATTAAGTGCCTTATGTACTGATGTTCAGGACAAAACCAGTTCAGATTTTTAAACAAAGGGGAAAAGGAAATAATCTATTTTCCCCATTGGAATCCAAGCACAAAACAAGCTAACAGACTATAACATTTTATGCTTATTCAGCTGAGATAAAAATGAGATGCAATTTGAATTTCTATCTTGAACAGACATCATTGTTGTTTATCATTAGTACAAACTGAAATAGACCCAAAATTAACCGGACATTTCTCTAGCTCTCTCCTAGTTGTTGGAGGCAGAATAATTCTTACAGAGATCAAATCAGGAAGCAAGATTACTGCTAGCAACAAGTAATTTTCTAGACGCTAAATGAGATTACCATTTGCAACTTCAGCACAAGAAAGGATCAGTCAGTGTGAATGAAATGTCCAGGTGTACCCTGCAGCAGGCTGTGCAGAATGGCATGATTAAGCAGTGCTATGAATCTGGTAAGTACAGACTTCATGCAGAAGTCACACGTTGGCAACACTGAAGACTGTTAGCCAAAACCTCTTCAATTTCTACAATCAAGCTCAGCACTTCTTTCTGAATTCAGCCCTTAGTTTCTTGCTTACCTAGCTTGCATATAAGATGAACTGTGCCATTATTACTGCAGTGGGAAGGGTCCAAGTTCACCAGGAATTTAGGATTTAATCTTGCAACTTCCCCTTGTAAGACATTTGGTATGGTCTGTCTTTCATCCTCTTCATACTTCCGTTTTCGAGGGGAAACAACTGGGGCCCTGTGGAAATTACAGTCCAGAAAAGAACAAAGTGAAAATGTTATGCCAACACTGCATTTGTCAAATATCTTACAGGTGTAGAAAGAAAATAACTCACACCCATCCATAAACACAACTGTTCTTTTAATAGTTTCTACAAATAAATTTTTTTTTCCATTAAATAATGAACATTTAAGACAGACAGCAGGGCAATGATACATACGTGATGGGTGGTCCGTGAATGGCAGTCATAGCTGGCATAAACGTACGGTAAAGGGAATGGTTGAAGACGGGTGAACGGATATTGGCCAAAACAGCATCCAAAAGTGGCTGACACAAGTACTGCTGTTTGGTGGGGGGCACTGGGGGAGGCGGTGGAGTCGGCTAAAAAACAAGAGAAACCCCTTTGCTTTTAATCATCCACAAAAATGAAGTCTCTACTATTGATCTATTGGTTCTGCAAAATTTTACAGCAGTAAACTTCCAATACATGAAATACAAAGGATTCTGAAAACTGAAAAAAAAAAAAGAGCAGTCTGCGGCTTTCATTAGGAAGTCTGTGCTGAAATCAACTGCTGAAGTTCATGGAAAGAATTACTCGAGTCTTTGCACAAAGCACAAAAATTTGGAAGTTCAGTTATAAGATACATACAGGCGACTCACATGAAGTAAATGCTTGCCCATTTTTCCTGTCTTTTTTATTTTGTCCAACCTTACCTGAAGTCTTAACGGATGAACAACAAGAAATGCAAAAAATTATCTTGCCAAATCATGAGACCTTTTGGAATTAATTGCTTATCTCTTGCTAGCACAAAGCATTACATACCACAGCCATATCATTTTTCAGCTTCTCCAGAGCAATTTCGCATTTCTGCAGTGTCTTTAGAGGGCACCTGCAGAAAAGGAGAAATTTCATCACCACACAATGATCTCCTTGGCTGAAGTGTTTCTGCTGCCTGAGCACCACAGACAGCTTCAATGCCAACATGGCTGGATGCTAAACAACTAATTCCTGGAAGAGCTGGTGAATCTGATGTTCAGCCAGAAGGAAAAAGAGTTACCGTTTGGAAGGGTCAGTCAGGATATCCAAGAGACTCTTCATTTTACTCAGGTCCTTCTTCCTATCTGAAATAACATCAGAGACACAAACACTGACTACAAGAATAGCTTCCATACTTGCAGACAGAGATACAGTATACTGCTAAAAGTGAAAACATGAGCCAACCCTGAAGAAAGTAGTAAGCATCAAAGATCTTTCATCTAATCTTAAGTATATATATTGTGTAAGTTTGATATGTTTCAAAAACATCAGAAGGAAAACTGATGAGAATTTAAGGATTTTACTTCATAGTAAAATCTTTAGTTACAGGCAAAAAAAGAGCAACTGACTTTCATGTTTAATCCCTGGAATAGAAACCATCACAAAAGGCAAGGTACTGCTTCTTTCATCAGAAGAGATAGCTGACAGAGAGAAATGCATGACTTAATACAAGGAAATCTCACCTTCATTTTTATCTATTTTATTGATCATCCTCCGGAGTGGCTCAATGTATTTTGACAGCTGCTTGAGTTTCTCCAGATACTGTTGCTCCTCTGACTGGCTAGAACTGGCTGGACTCATGACAGAATTTGGATTTCCTGGCAAGAAGTAAAGACTGCATGTCACAGGGATGATAAAAGATACTGTAGAGCAGCATTCTCCCATTTCAGGATCTAGATCTGAAGTGTAGCACTCTCAAAGCATAGCTCACATCAAATATCCAAATCCATAATTGGATGCCCTCCTCAGTTTATGTAATCTAGATCTGAAGTGTAGCACTCTCAAAGTGTAGCTCACATCAAACATCCAAATAAGTGTAGCTCACATCAAATATCCAAATACACAACTGGATGCCCTCCTCAGTTTACGGGCTTGTCCAACCCTCTAATCTTTGTGTAGAAAGAACATGTTCTGTGGGCAGAACAGCAATTCCCATTTAATACAATTTTTTTCTGAAAAGGTCCAAAGTTTCATATACCCATTTTCTAGGTCCTCATTTTGCCTTGACTCTGGTGCACTAAACACTAAATCAACATACTGAATTTCCTGCAGTTTCCCTTAAGTTGGTGCTTTCCAAAATGCAGAGCACACTACACTGGTATGAGAAGAAGCCAGTATGTTAGTTCCATTCACAATATCAGAAACTGATTATTACATCTGGGAGAGAGAAGAGCACAAGTGTCAGAGTACACCCAGGAAGGTGTTCTGAAGCAAAGCAGCCTGCCACCCAGGATTAATTACAATTGCATTGTAATTGTTGTTGCTAAGGGTTCCTTCCTGCATGGAACCAAGGAATCATCATGGAAGGTGTTCTGAAGCAAAGCAGCCTGCCACCCAGGATTAATTACAATTGCATGTTGTTGCTAAGGGTTCCTTCCTGCATGGAACCAAGGAATCATCATGCTTCTATAAACTTGCTCCATTCAATTAAGTATCATTCGTTTTTTTCAAAAGACTGGGAAAGTCTGAAAAATCCATTATATAGTTCAGTGATAAGAAAAGAGGTTTCAGTTGATTTTGATTTGAGATATCCATGTTGTTGTGTTATGTGATGCGTATGACATGTTTGCTATTGCAATGCTGTAGAAATCTTTAAAGTTTACATTACGTGAAACATTAACAGCTTTCTGAGATATCCATGTTGTTGTGTTATGTGATGTGTATGACATGTTTGCTATTGCAATGCTGGCTGCTTTGTAGAAATCTTTAAAGTTTACATTATGTGAAACATTAACAGCTTTTCTGGGAACTATTACAGTTACCAAAATATACCCCAACTCACGGTTTGCAGTATAGTTCTCACATCATTTACCTGGAGTGTTTAAAGGACCCGGGGATGGGACACTAAAGTTCTGAGGTGTTCGTGCAGCTGCTGGGCTCTGGGATGGTTGTGGAGATGGACTGGGGAGAAAGCTGCTGGGTGATGGAGCTGGGCCAGAACTGAAAAGTAAGCATAAAATCAAACTGTCAGTATCTGACAATGAAGCATGATCAGCCTGTGGGCAGATATGCTTTTAGTAAGCACTGCTACAGCACTCCACAGCTCTGCCAGTAGACTGTATTTAAAATGGGGGGTTTCAGGGTGTCTTCGGGACAATCCCACCTGTGCTTTCACTGAAGTTCAAGTTAAAAATTAATTCACTTCAACAGAAATAGAGTAAGATACTGAATGCTTCTGAAAACCTCACCCTTAGGTCATTGACAAAAATCCTCAGAAGTTGCAGTCTAGCTCACCTGACATTTGAATTTGGCTGAGAAGTTGGCTGGCCTGGCTGAGGAGATGGCTGCGGCTGTGGCGGCGGAGGCATTGATTGGGGGGTTTGAGCTTGTTGGACAGGAGATGGGGATGACATCATGGTAATGTTGTTCTGGCTGACCTGAAATGTGGGGGGAAAAAAGATCAAGAACAACAAAAGGGAGTACAGGATGGGAACTTAACTAAGAGGGTTTACCTATGGAGAGATATGTATCCTCAGGCCTACAAGAAATGAAAGTGTTAGTTTCCTGTTCTCCCCCATAATGACAGTCCCACTTGTATCACTCGAGGCGCTCACAGCAATACTTCATACCAGCTTTATTGGAAATAGCCATTAAAACTGCACATAATTTGAGTAACTCTGTAATAATTGTTTTTCATTTCCCAAAACATCATGTTGCAACCAAAATGTCAGAAGTGCCTTCTGAAAACCTGTACTTCATTAGAACTAGAGTAAAGAAGAGCAGGAAAAAAAGACAGTTCTAACTGGAGGATTAACAGATGTAAAAACCCCTCCTTATTTCGACA
Source organism: Calidris pugnax (assembly GCF_001431845.1). Classification (NCBI taxonomy): domain Eukaryota; kingdom Metazoa; phylum Chordata; class Aves; order Charadriiformes; family Scolopacidae; genus Calidris; species Calidris pugnax. Next base: position 7,638,893 of record NW_015090783.1, on the reverse strand, counting down.
ATTTAATTATAGTCTTCAAAGGTTTGTCAGACTTGACTGTAGCTTCCCAACTGGCTTTTTTAAGGAGGAAGGAAGGAAAAAAAAAAAGAAAAAGTAAGCCAAACCACCCAATCTTGTTGAATATTCAGCTTTTAAAATCTTGGTAGAGACAGAAACACTCCAAACTGAATGGCTGGATGAAAAAAAAAATAAATAAATGAAGTAGCTTTCTGACCTTTGGAGAATGATGAGCTGTGCCTAAAGGACAAAGGGACAGATAAGAACATTTCCAGAACAGCACCAAACTCTGGGTAACAACTAAATTTATGTTGTACATTTTAAAGTGCTAGAGCCAGGTGACACTCAAATTAGAGCAACTTTTCACTTTTGTTCTAATGAACATTATTCCCCTTGATCACTTAAAACCAATCAAACAAAAAAAAATATATCAGGGCCAGAAGCATGGTATAGTACTGCAGATATTAAGTGATCATGCTTGTTGAAGGCACATGCAGAGTTCTTATGACCTGAGTCTATAAATAAGTACACACAAAGATAAATTGAATTAGCCCACAGAGGGCAGTAACCCACACCTTCATTCTGTAAGTTACTGACTAGCACCTTTATGAATTAACAACTCTGTTTCTCTCGGTCTAAACCATTTTTAAGCAAAGGTCCCAGTAAATCACAAGTCCCAGACACTTCATGGGCACTGCAGTTTGGTGTTGTCATTCACTCACTCCTTAAATATCCATCTAAATCATCCAGCCATTTCCAGAGGACATGATCTTTAGCACATTAAAAAGTAAGTATTGCAAGGTCTGCTTTTGTGTGTACACACTGAATATGACAGGAAATGCTTTGCTTGGAATATCACATTACAGCTATGCAAGAGGTCACACTCCACTAGAGAAAAAAAAAGAGTGCCCAAACAATCCCCAGCGATGTGCAAATGTAAAACTACTAAACTTGAAGATACTAATTTACTAATTTATCATCCATTTAAGTACAGTTTAAAAATCAAATGCAGCCTGACATACTATGATTTGTTTTTTCAATCTTCAATAACCCCATTACCTTCATAGCCTCTCCTACGAAGATAATATTTAGAACAAGTGAAGCTGAACTGATGTTTTAAATCAGCCATTACATCCTCCTTTTCTCCACAATCAACAAATACTGAGACTCTGCTTGCTGTTTTTCATAGGAGGTGGATTCTTTAACAGCATGTCTCCTCAACAGCTGGAAAAGCATTTCTGAGACTGAAAAGCATGATATGCCTTCCAAAGAAGCCAAGCTTCTGTCTGGAAGGCAGCCAGGGATGAACACTGCAAAAAGCACTCCTTGACTTTTTCACAATTCTATCTAACATTCTATTAAACAAGTTATTTAGAACTCACTCATATGGATGCTGCACCCATTTTTCATCAAGTCAAACTAAGACCACTTTTGAATGGTTCATCCCTTCCTGAAAATGAGACCCCTTTAAAGTGTTTCAAGTTGGTTACATAAAATTACTTCTGAAAACTTAAATCCTTGTATTCTGCAAAGGAAAGTTTTTTCCCAAATTTAAGCTTCTGTACCTACTTCAACACCAAGGTCCCTTCACATAAATCTACAAATGTTGCAGAGCAGCAAAGAAAAGAACATGCAGCACCTACTGCACACATAAGCACAGAATGAATTAGATTATTTTTGCTCCTTCTCATTTAAATGTGTGCATAGGCAAACAGCTTTCCTTCTTGCAACAGGCTTGCTCTCTGCCAGCTTCATTCCAAAATACACAAGTCTAATATCTAAACTTCAGCAAAATAGAGACATTTTCAAGAACATACACTCAGAAGCATATAATTCTAAACTTACTGCCTTACTTTTCTTTGAAAGCAGTTAATTTACGACATAATAATTTCAGATGTCTTGCTATAAAACAGATCTAAAGATGCTTTCAGCTTTAGATTTCTACACTGCTTGCAGGATATGGATTAAGATTATATAAATTTAACAAAATTTCAACTTCTAGGGAATACTTCCAATGGACTCCCACTAAAAAGAAGGCTTAAAAACCAAAATAAACAACAGCCAATAATACTCAATAAACCCAAAAGACAAAAAAACCCTCCCCCTGGAGCTTTTACTCCACTAAACTCATTTAGCTCCTCATTTAACTCCAGAGTTAAGCCATGGTTACTGACCATTTGTATACCCTTCAACTTCATCATACATAAGGAAATGCAACTACACATTTTTTCACTGAAGGATGAGAGTTTCTGCACCTACAAGCATACTCATGGACCTCCCTCCAGTTTGCTGAGTCTCAAGCAAGGAACTGAGTCGATAAGGCTAGCAAGAGTTCTTCAGCTCCCGGTAGCAAGAGTGTACAATGTGCAGAAGCTAATGGCAAGGAAAAGGAGACTGCAACAAGGAAGTGGTGGGTAATAATGCGAGATAGTAGAAACACTTTCAGTTTAAATGAAAACTCTAGAAAGCATCTAGAAAAGTCTAGAAAGACCGCTGTACTTTCAGTTTCAATGGTAAGCCAGTAAGCACAGCCTTGCCTACTCTGTTGCAAACTGGGTTTAAAGTTTACCACTACACTGCTTTACGTGACAAAATGAAATTCTGCAGAGCTCAATAAAAGAATACAAAAAGTATACAAAACGTAGTTGTTCAAAAAGCACATTCTTAGTTGTTCAAAAAGCACATCTAACTAATTATAGTTCTCATTTGGTAACTATTCAGGCACAAACAAATCTCAGCTAAGAAAAAAAAAAGTCAGTTCTAATTCTCTGGCAATTCAAAAGACCCTGTGGAATACAATGCCATATCAGTAAATATAAAATATTAATATATATATAATATATACTATATATATAATATAAAATTTTATAAATAAATTTTGATTGAACAGACAGTAATAGCAAAAAAAAACCAACCAAAAAAAATCCCACTGCAGAATCAACTGAGCCTAGTGATAAAAAAGGACAGACTGACATTTGTGTCATATGAGGTAATAATAAATAACCACACAGTATTGATAACCCATCTGGTCCTTTTGTTGAAAGAGATTCTCCAGTGCAATACCAACATTCTTTTCTAGAAAGAAAAGACACTCTGAACTACCTATCACCAAGGCTAAAATACTTTTGATACTGTAGTCAAGGACATTAAAGACTCTTAAATGAGTAATTAATAACCAGATATATGCTAAAGCCCTTACTCCTTTTGTGAACAGCTGCAAAGGCTCTTATAACAAGGTAGTTATATCAAACAGGAAATATTATTTAAGCATTTTATGACATTAAGAGGCGCAAATTACAACATTTCTAATTTCTAATCCACCTAGAACCTGAACAAAATGTTTTGGCAGAAAGCTCTAGATATTCATCCTGATCCAGAGCTGTCAAGTCTATGGCATGTCAGACTGGCTTTAAAAACATGCTTCCCATCACCATTAAACTAGGACTCACTCATCCTACCACCTGCTTGGGAGCAGTTTTCACTGCAATAATTTTCTTCACAGAGAAATTTCTTTTCTTCTTCTGCTTTCTCTAGTTGTTCAGTCTTCTACACCATTTTCACAATCCTTGGCATTCTACTGAGAGCACTCCTTGATGACCAATACACTTGGTGTCAGAAATCAAAGCTGCTCAATACCCACAGACATGACAGCACTAAAAGATCAGCCTATGGCACTGAATGCTCAAACTAGAGGTCTTTTGTCATGACTCAAATATTAAACATAAGCCAATCTAATACTTAAATATCTATTGGAAGGCCTCATCATCAAACTAAACATTGTGAATACTTCATATGGGAGATGATTCTCTCAATATATATAAACTGCTACAGCGAATAAGGCTCAAAGTAAATTCTTTGGCTCAACAGCTCTGCCTGGGATTTATTTTAGTTAACATATAAACAATGACCAGGCCTGAAATGACCATCCAGAAACAACAGATGTTTTTGCCTAGGTCTGCAGAACCTTTCTGGTCACTGTATCTACCTTAGCAAATTCCTGAGAAGAAAAGGCTGTGCCTACTAAACTTGATGCAGCAGCACTAGGAAGCAGAGTTGCAGACATTCCCCAGCCCCACAACAAGCTTGCAAAGGCAACAAAACGCACAGAAGTGGAGAAACTTTCATTAAACCTATGAACAAAATGCAGCGGTATCAAGCGGTATTAAAACTGCACCTGGTAATAAATTTGAAAATCAGCATCTAAAAGAACAAGACATGAGGTTCACAAATAACAGACAGAAAAAATGCAGTTGAATGCTATTCCACCATCATAATATGACATGTATTTAAACCAACACCAATCACATGAGGCTCAGCAAACTTCTCAGAGCAGACCACTGCCTTGTCTCACTGGTAAAACTTACTGGTAAAAACTCAGTTCTAACTCATTCTGGTTCTCCCCATTCCTGCTCCCCCCAAATGCCATATTTTGCTTGCAAACGTGACGGTGATGTTTTTAGCAGATCCAGACCTACACCAGGCAGATGCAGCACTCAGACTCCATGGAACTCCCAGCAAAAGCCAGGCAGGTGCCAGGCTGCCTACACAGGTTCTTCTCTGATGCGGGTACGAGTGGAATCCTTCTGGCAGTTCCTTCTACACGACCATGAAGGGAATAGTTCCATTTTTCTTGGCCCCTGGTACCACCCCAAGAAGCTACTCAAACTGAAATGAGCCAAGTTTACTATTAATGAAAGAAGCACCTGTACAGAGTATGAACACATGATAAGTAAGGTCCCAGATACAACTCAGCCAGCGCTCTGCAATATTGACTTGCAACGCACTCGTGAATGCACGCTTGTGGAGGATGGACAAAGACTAAACAGAAACCAGAATTCTAATATTAGACTTGAATCAATTACGAATGTTTTAAATGTTATAATAAAGATCTACGCCACTTTAAAAATACTTTATTTAATATCCCAAGGTCTCAGAAAACCTATGATTTAAAATGAAAAAGGATCAATAAAATACCTTAACAGCCCAATACCCTGAGTAACACCAGCAAGTTAGTTGTTAGATGAAAAAGTGAACTTCTCCTTGCTTGAAAGCAAGTGCCATACAATCACGTATTGAACGCTTTGCACAATTCCTGACACAATGTGCTTCTACTCAGTAAATACCTGTGGCATTTGCTGTCCGCCCAAAGGAATGGAGCTTGGCGGCGTAGCAGACACAGCGGTGGTAGGCGGGAACCGTGGTCTTATTTGCATCCCACCTCGGGCCATAGGTGCGGTGATCATCTTTGAGGACAGAGGGACAACAGACAAAAGTAATCGCAAAACAAGAAATGCAGTGCACTGGCAGGATGAGAAGCACATGCAACCTCCAGGAATTAGGGGGAGGGAGAGCATGACGGGAAGGTTAGTGAGCTTTTCTCTAAAGGTTAACCTAACATGCTAGCTTATAAATCAAACTCCTTTTTATACACTTTCTATCCATTTTTAGAAAGCACCTAGTGAATTCTAGGTATCTCCAGAGAGCTGATATGTAGACTGACATTCACGGGTCAAGGGCTGACTGTGCTATCATTTGCATGAACGGCTTTTCCTAATTATTGCCCGATGTTTTGAATTCCTAGAATTCTTGGAAATAAGTATTCTAAGATTGTTGTCAAGAACGCTCCATATAAGAAGCTATATAATGCCATAGGTTTCTGATGTGCTTTCCTCCACTGTGGACTCAAAGAATTTAGCAGTATTTGCATATTTCTGCACATTGCATTCCAAAAGAATTTGGGAGATAGTTCAACAGCAATGGTCAGTAGGAATGCTCCATGTGAGCAAATTTCAGACCAACCTAACTTATGACAGTATAACAATGCCAAAGACAACAAAAAGGACTTCTGGGTTTGAAAAGGCACTTTCCTTCCTTTTATAACCCACAGAGTAAGTCAAATATATCCTTGTAATTTCCACCACTTTGACCTATTCCTCTATTACTAAGCTGTGCTAAAACATTATGAGTCCACAATCTGCCTCCAGCTTATTCATACACTATTTGATTCTCCCGATGTACAGACTGAACACACCCTAAAGTACAATCATTTAGGACAAATGATGAAGGTGAGCATTAGAATTGATTTGTATTTTAAAATAGTATTAGGACTACACTACGCTGCAGTGTCTAGAAGTGCCTTTCAAAACCATTGGCCTGCACGAGCCACACAGATTTAATCATACATATCTGTAGAGCTCTCTGTTACTTAAAATTTGATATTGCACCATATAGGCTGGGAATTTATAGCAAATATAGCATATTTTTGAGATAGTATTTGGGTAACTTTGGCAGATTCACTTATCAGTAAAAGAGCTTCTGTGTGGTACTTCAAAGATCTACAGTAAAGTTCTCTGGGCTACTTTTTTTCCAGCATACATATTACCAAGGAACCTACACAGGCTCTAACTAACCTACAAATTAATGAAGTCTCCTTTCAGTAAATGGTTTTGGGCATTCTTGCTTAGTGTTCTATGTAAATGGACTGAAGCAGCCAGCAACATGTCTCTAGACAGTCAGAGAATGCATGTGCTTACAATTGTTAAAAATAAATAAAATTAAATACAACATAGCAAGACTGAAAAAGGAAAGCAATAACTGATAAAGAAAATTGTGTCAAATTCAGCACAGCTGTTAGTTCACAACATCAGAGCAATGCAGTCCCTTTCCATCCAGGCAAAGAGGGATGGTCAGAGACAGGATTTCAAAAGGGAAACAAATGAGAGCGCTTCAGACATCACACACACATGCACATGTACACACACAGCATGCAGCAGCCACCACAAGCAAACACAACAACCCAGCACTGGCACAAAGCACAGGTGGATGCTACAAAGTGCAGTGAAGAGCTACAGTATCAACATGAGAGCTGGTGAAGCAACACAACCCTAACAAAAAAGAAAAAAAAAAAAAAAAAAAGGGACATTCCCAAAAAAAAAAAAAAATACCTTCCCGGCCAAAACACCCCCCCTTA
>NW_015090783.1:7617555-7631902 GCF_001431845.1 Calidris pugnax | reverse complement strand
TTAAAAGGGTCCCCCGCTTTAAAAAAAAAAAAAAAAAAAAGAAGCTGTATATAAACTAGATAGCATACATAGCTGGTCTGTTTAGAAAACAGCAAAGTACCATGTAAAAAAGTCTCTGTTTAGTCAGCCCACCCACTAAAAAAAAAAAAAAAAAAAAAAAAAAAAAGGGACATTGCCAGAAAAAAATAAACATATCCTTCCAGGCACAATCACCCCATCTTAGACCCTCGTGAACACACATGGATCTCTGGAGTGTGTGAAATCCCAGGGATGTTATGGTGACCCACGTGTCCCATCTTGTTCCTCTTTTTCGTGCCACACCACCAAAGTGTGAAGAATCAGATTTTTTCCTCCGAGGTCAAGGAAATTAGAAGCGTATTCATAGTCTAAGTGTCTGGCAAATCACTGAACACCAGCACGACAAACTCCAGTTCAAAGGCTTTCAGCTGTTTGTTGTTTTGTGGTTGATCAAACACATATGCACACACATACAATTTTGGTTTTGATTTTTTTTGTGTTTTGAAATGTGTGCTTCGGAAAGGAAGCGTATATATAAATAACACCAATTCCACTCTTTTAACAAAAGTAGTCTATTTTCCCTCTTCTCCAGCTGATTTACATTTATGAAACTTGTGACCATTTGACAAAGGAGTCAGGAAAGAGGGTTCCCAAGATTGCATCTGTTTTATGCAAAGCAATAAATTAATGAAAGAGCTGGTTTTGTCAGTCTAAAACCAGAAACAACCAGAAGAGTTCAGTACTTTGAAAAAGACTCTTCCACAAGTGAAACTGATTTGTCTCAATTTACAGAATTGAGAATTTTACCCCATAAAAACAGAGAGTGAGCAGAGGAAGAGAGTCTACCCCCATTGTAAAATACAAAACCAATTATTGGATAAAAATGAAGTGGAATATAACAATTTGAATCCTGAACCTTTAATTTTCTTTCATCTAAAATCCAAAGATTTAGAATTCAAAAAATATGCAGCTTCTTATAAGCTACTTCTTGTAAGTACTGTGCCACTGTCACTCCACTAAAGGCAGCTCTGATTTTTGAAGAGCATTAGCCAATCTGCATTCTGAGCACCTGAAGGAGTTGCACCAGAACAGTGATTTAAACTTTATTAATACTTAACTCCAGTTCATTACAGATTTTCTCCTGATGCTGCAAGAACTGGTGTAGCACTCTGTGGTCACTAGGACACTACTTACTTTATTTACCAGCTTCACCTGTGAGTTACATTCTCACAAGGGCTATTCACGCAAGCAGGGGAACATTGACCTGCACAGTGTCTTTATGACTTCAGAGAAGAACTTCAAAACCCATGTGGATCCATGTTTAAACATGGGATTGCTTTCACTTTTATTTAGGAAGGATGAACAGAAACTTTGCGGAAAAGGAAAAACACAGCCACATCAACCGAAATTCCCAGTTTGAAAGCCCCTAGACACTAAGTTTAGATCTAACAAGCAAAGATTAGGATAGGGCTGTTTATAACAAAAGTTTCCCTGAACCAAATGAAGAAATCAAGGCAGATTTATTAAAAATGCTGCTGCTAGCGAAAAATGTACTAAATACAAAGCAAAATCTACTCCTAAAAGAAACTTCCTCTAAATTAAAGAAATTTCATATACACTCTCAACACCAAAGCTGCATTGTAATACTGTACACAGCCACAATCTTAAAACTAAATATTATATACAGATAATATTTATGCAAGTACAAGAAACCTGCTTAATTATCGGACTTCATAGTGTTAAATGAATTTTAGTAGACTCATATTGCAATGGCATGAACACAAATGTAGTAAAGCCTGTGTGTGGAATTTTCTGAACTCCATCCATGTTAGACAATAAGCAATCCCTGAGTTTACTACATGTCTGAATAAAGCTGCAATACAAAACCCACTGTCAGCCATCTCACCACCCGAAACTTTTCAAATGCACTGTGCTGTTAAGGCACTGGCACACGAATTCACTAAATGGGGCAAAATTTAAGTTGACTCTACATAAGCACAATCCATCTGCTTAGGAGTTGAAAGAGCCAGTTAGTAAAAAGAAAAAAGTCAGAGTCTCCTTCCAGTGAGCCTAAGCCCCTGCAGCTCCCACCTGGAAATTATTTAAGAAATAATCAGAAGTTTTAATTCGCATTTCAACTGTAGAGAGAGAACTCTGCATTGCTGCCAATATTGTACCAACTGTACTTACCACTGCTCAACTTTTACATCCTGTGTTACATTAACACAAGCAAAAGGACCAACACAGAAACAGAGCTTAAGCCACCAACAAAAATGTACAATGATGGTACAAGAAATTATTCCTGATACAGGTCTGGGAGATGCATGTTGGAGAACCATTTGTTACCACGGTCCATGTAAAAAGCTTCCGAATGTCTCAGTGAATCTATAAGATTACTTGTGTGCTGAAGGGGAAATGGTACGTGCAGACATGGAATGTCTGGGTATACGAAAAGAACTCTGACATTAATCCTAGTCAACCTCATTTCATCTGTCTGCTTCAGTCTCTTCATCTACAAAGCAGTGACAATTGTACTTACCCATGTCTGTAAAATGCCTCAATATGAAACACTACAGAGGTAAGCCACGAAAGACTATTTCATATTCTTGTGGAAAATGGGATGACAGGTTCAGCTCAAGCCATTCCCAGTTTTTTTTCCCCCATGTCTCCTTCATACCAGACACACATCAAGGAACAATCACTGGGGCTACAAGTGTATTGCAGGATAAGAAAACTGTGTTAGACAATAAGCTTTCACCCAGCACTTTTTTTTTTTTAATGTAACTCTGCACTTGCGACACACGCCATTTTTTCTTCACAATTCACATCCAGAACAAGAGCAATCTATATCTACTGCCCATTTCACTCAGAAGAACGAAAGATGAAAGGAATGAAAGGGGAGTGTAGAGAGATTTCACTATCTATACTATTTTTTATGGTCGATACATGGAGATGAAAGGTAAACCACGAGAGTAAAGAGAGCAGGCAAAGATTCACAGTACAGAAATCAGTTTACGCAACAAAGCAGTCACCTAAGGAAGTTTAACAAAAGAAGAGGTGATACACTCGGGGTACCAACAGTCAGACTGCAGTGTAACCACAGCAGGCCATCTTACCGATTGTGCTTTCCTGTGTCAGTACAGGCAACAATCTTACCTACTCAGGACAGAGAGCATGCACAGAGAGGTTGTCAACGAAATCCTGCCTCTGACTCCAGGCAAAGGAGAAACAGCATAAAAGCCCATATACCCTTTATAAAGGGGATGACTGATGTTAGACCCCCTCACCAGAAAGCCACCAGAAACCCATCTCCATGCTAGTCTCTAGCATGCACTTGCTACAGGCCTGTAATTAGTGACACTGGCTCCTGGCCCCTTACCTGCCCTGTAGCTCCCATCTGAGCAGCTTGAGCCTGAGCTGCTTGCACTGCTGCTGCTGCCTGCTGCTGCTGGACGAGCTGAGCTCTTACCTTGAGTATGAAAAGAAAGAAAAAAAAGTAAACATATGTACCTGATTATGGCATGACACTTCTGTTACAACTACACTCAAAAGGGGTGTGGAGACAAAAATCAGCCTCACAAGAGCTTTCTATAAGTTCCCATGTTTCTAACATTTGCAACAGACCGTGCACCCAAGACTTGATTACTTCTTGCAACTTCTTCCCTGTACTATTAGGTCTCCCTATGACAATACTAGATATTTCAACTTTCTGGCAAACATAGTTAACTACATACATGTTGATTTCTCTCAAGCACACTATATTAAGAACCTACCAATGATCAACATTTCAGATGTTTATACCTTCATTATGACAGTCATCTTACTACTTCTAGTTTAGCTAGTAGGAACACAACTGATGTATCAGCTCATGCATGTGGGGTCAATAATTTCTCCAGTGTGGCTGACACTCCACTCCTCCCCAGAAAGACCCAAAGAAAAGTAGGTCTTGGGATTACATCTGAGTTTTTTCTCAACAACACAGAAAAATACTGACTACCAGTATCTTAAACTTTGACCAAAAACTCTGAACACGGCAGCAGAAGAAAAGCTAGGATGCTAGAGGGCCAACACTGGCTCCAGCCGCATGTACGAGGCACTTCAAAGCACTTGCTCATGTGCTCATGAACAGCAAACATCAAGGAAGTGATTTTTCCTTTAACCAGTTTGTTTCTTTTTCTTTTTTCTTTTTTTTTTGTCCATTCAAGAGTAAGACGGGAAATTATTTTTAAATATTAGCTTCATAAGTGATTTTCACAGATTTCCAGAAGTCCTAATCTTTGACACAAAACTGCTCTCTACTGGTGGGCCCAGACATAAACCTTTAAAATCTCCATATTCATAACATGCTAACTACAGATCTCTTAATAAGTTGCGTTTTTTCCTACTCTATTATTAGCAAAAGTTGAAAATATTCTTTTATTTCTCTAGAGGATCATAATGAACCAACAGTCAACTGGTGACTAGCTCTTACCTGCATTGCTTTTAATTGCTGGGGCGTAAGAGTAACAGGCAAAACCTGACTAGGAATTTGTCCTGAGATTGCCTGTGGCTGAGATACCATGGGCTGGGGTTGCGGTTGGGATTGTGGTGGAAGCTGAGACTGTTGTGCCTGAGCAACCTGCTGCTGCTGTTGTTGCTGCTGTTGCTGTTGCTGCTGTTGTTGCTGCTGCATCTGTTGCATCTGCTGTTGCATTACTTGTTGAGGTGGCTGTTGCTGTATCTGTTGTTGTGGTATTTGTTGCTGTTGTTGTTGCTGCTGCTGCTGCTGTTGTTGTGCCTGCATAGCCTGTGCCTGCAGCTGCTGCATTTGGGCAATTCGCTGTAGTTGCTGCTGCTGCTGTTGCTGCTGCATCTGAAAAGCAGGAAAAGCCAGAATGCTAAGGTTGCAAGCAGTGTGATAGCAGCCTTATTTTTATAGCTTAAACTAAGAGCAAAGAGAATCCTAATACATCAGGCTGAGGTTTTAAGACCAAAGGGAAAGTCCAAACTTTTTATCCACTCACTTTTCATATATCTCAACTCTACATAGCACACATCCCGTAGTTTCAATATTACAAGCTTGTCTTGCAACTGTAACACTTCTCAAAAGCAAAAATGAAGTCCATCAGCTTTCCCTGTACAAATGGGCTAAAAAGCACTTCTTCAACATAAGCAGCCTGCATCAGCACCACTATTTATCAAAAACCGCACAAGAGCATGACAGCTGAAGTTTCCTTTTCTGCTTTTGTGCCTATTATATATGTATAACTTACACAATGATAAAACAGCCACTATTTCTAGAGTAACCCAAGGGCTTTTGGTTCCTTCCCCCTTCCTGTTCTTGTCGGAATGAAAGATTATCCTGATGTTTATAAAGATAAAGAGACAAAGGTTTTAATTGTCTATTGCTATGACAGAAGAAAGCAACGAAATGACTGTTAAGCCTTTCCTCTGGGATGTAATATATTATTGCCAATTAACTTGTCAGTCTAAATTGAAGTCCTGTCCTAAAGTGGAAACACATCAGTAATTGGCAGAGCTGGTAAGTACTTCCATGCAAGCCAAGCTTCACTTAACAAGTAACCGACCACAGATGACCTAAACTGCCATTGTAGTTGTTTGTCATCACCTGCTGTTGGTTTTGCTGCTGCTGCATCTGCAGTTTCAGCATGTGCTGTTGCTGCTGCTGGACGGCTTGCAATTGCTGCTGTTGCTGCTGCTGCTGCTGGGCTGCTGCAGCTGCTGCTGCCTGCTGCTGCTGGACCTGAAACTGTTGTTGCATGGCTGACTGCTGGACCTGGAACTGTTGCTGCTGCAAAGCCACCTGCTGCTGCTGGAATTGTTGCTGCTGCTGCTGTTGCTGCTGAGCTATCTGCTGAAGCTGAAGTTGGGCTAAAAAGAAAGCAGACTGTACTTAAAACACAAGAACCAAACAGTGTGAGAGACTGTTACCCGGTATAACTCATAGTAATTTAAGATAATCCCTGAAGTACATTAATGTTCTTCATTAGCAGCATATACTTTTGCTTCTCCAAATGGATGAGGCACATTAGCAGCAGAATTAATGACACTTCCTACTACCAATCTCTAATTCTCATCACCTATAATGAGTCAGCAACCTAGGTAAAGAATATGAAAATGTGCGGGAGGAAATAGGCACAGAGGTCACCACTGGGAAGCACCATATCCATAGACAACACAGGTGAGCTCTACAAAAACAAAGTTTTGAATTTGACTTCTTCTAGGATGAGTGAAGCATTTGCTCATACAACAGCTAGACTGTTCCTCGCTATACTAAGGAAGACATTTATCCCATTAGGAAGCAGTATTTGAAATCAACTCTTCCTGCAGTTCACTTGGCTGATTTAGTCAGCAGTACGAAATCTCTTCAGCACCCCTTCCTTGCAGAAAAGATTTATGCACTGAAAAGCTTACCTAACAATTTTGGTGTTTGATGCAAACTGAACACTTACTGGGCTGAGTAGCTGTAGAGACACCAGGCATACCATGAGGGGCCATTCCCGACGTTCCAGGAGGTTGCTGCTGCCCTGGGAGACTCATCTGTTGTCCCATTGGACCAAGGCCACTCATCCCACTCATTGGTGCTCCTTGAGCTCGGGAAGCCATGCCCATTCCAGGTGCCCCTGCTGGGGGACCCCCAGTTAGATTCTGCAGGGCATTCATTGGGTCTAGAAAGAAAATAGTTACCAATATATAGCCAGCCATGCAATTGCCTCCCCAAAATCCTCAGTTCTCCATCATCCACTCTCTGATCTGTCAGCTTCAGACCATGACTAGATCCAACACCCTGAGAATCATTCACTGCTCTGGCCTGTGAGACCACAAGAGGCTTCCGGCATGCCTTTGCCTCTCTGTAAATAGAGTGGAGATTATTTAAAGTGCTTCAGATTGGCAAAGTTCCAAATAGATTCTAAATACATCAGAGAAAAGGAACTTATTAGCTACCTCTGAATTTATATGCAAGTCAAAACCAGCTGCCAACAAAACTCCATGAGGATACATAGCTCGTAACCTCAAAAACCAAGAAGTCCCACTGCAGATCCAATTAGCCTCTTCCTCCCGAGGTCAACATAAAAAAGTAGTGCTCAGACCAGAGGAAGTACAGTGGGTATTTATTATGCAGTGGACAAATTCAGTGCCTTTCAAGACAACTGTCATAATTTTGAATCCTGGGCACACAGAAAAGTGAAGTCAACGGCAATTCAGGAAAGCAAAAGACAACATGGGGCACAGAAGCAATGTTAATCAGGTACAGAATGCAACACCCCATCTCTCTTAAGAGTATTTATGAAATAATTTCCAACTGTTTAGACTGGATGTTAATCAATCACACTGCATATTTAGCCTATAGGGGGATAAAAATAGAGGATCATACTATGTCCCCAACATACACTGCTATAGGAGTTAGCACAGAGGCAGAAGACATGATCAGATTTAACCTCAGTCAAATGGCAGAGTGCGTACGCCCCACAAACATGTTTCCCTCTGATGCAACACAATGAGGAACCCAAAGCTGGTAACAAGGAGAAACCTGGACTGCTCAGCAGGAGATTATTTTCAGTCACTCCTGTTCTTTCAAGTGCATTACTGCTGCAAGCTAACAAAAGTACAAACAGGGAAACAAACAAGACTCCTGCATTACATCTGTCCAAGCCTGGCACCCTCATCACTGAGAACTCCAAGACTACCACGCTACCTTTCCTCTCCTCCAGCAGCATTTAATATTCCAGCTGGGGAACCCACAGCCTTCTTACTGTTAGTACAGCAAAGCCCTGGTTTCTAAGCTGTTCTGGTTAGAAATAGAGGGACACAAAAAAAAAAGGAAAAAAAAAAAAAAAAGGAGTTCTTACCACTGACTGAGGCTTGAGATTTCTTATTGTCTGCAAAGGAAGAACAATTAATACAGGAAAAAAATTAGGAAGGTGGAAAAAGCAGTAAGTTTAAATAATTCCTCAAAGACTTTTCAATTATAGATGGATGTGTGAAAGAAACAGTATTTACAAATTAAGCATGTATATTACAGGAAAGATATTTTAAAGTAACTTGTCACATGCAGAACCACACCCACAAACCCTAAAATTGACTTTTCTTGTGAGGATGGGATAAGCAATCCCATTACTGAGTAAAAAAAAAACCAAACAAAAAGCAACCCAAACAATTACTTACGAATATCTCGAAAATGGATAATAAGTCTGGCCACAAGAGAAAGATATTCTTCCTAAAGGTGAAAAAATTAGTATTTTAGCATAAGAAAAAAAAACAACATTGCAACTGTGACTTTCTGGTTCTTCAGTTCTTCCTCAACATAACAGATTTTACTTCACAATTTCCGTGGGCTTTTCAGTGCAGTTCACTTGCAAGGAACAGTCTCTTCATCAATTAAGAGAGAATATTTTTACTAATAGGTCATTGTAGTTGAAGGTAAAAGGTGGCCAAGAAACCACAAAATCCACTGGAAAAAGTCTCTGTGGCAGTCACACGATATGTGAAGATAATTATAAACCAACACATCCATTTTCTTCTTCCTACCCACTCTAATTTCTTTTTGCTTAAGGATAGAGCCTGCTTACATGGTACATGGACTTAGGTTAGTTCTTGAACTATGTCTCATTCCTACTACAAGAACTTTTTTTAAGCTAAATTAGTATTACAGATACAAGTTAACAACTTTAAAGACTAACATATGATAGAAACATGAGAAGTTTTTTATTAGTGTGCTTCATAATACGTAAGAGAAACTGCACAGGGCTGAGACAGCCTCCCTGTCCATGAAACTAGCAACTCACCAGTACAGATGCCATCAACAGGCATAAATTTGTGACATCATCACTACAAAACTTTGACCAAGAGAAGTTTTATCTCAAACACAGCCTATTTGGAGACAGCAACAGTATCCAGTTTCTTATAACACAGCTCCAGGAAAGAAGTTTACATTTGGGTATAGTCTCGATAACCCAACTTTCACAGAGACCACAGCACCTCCCTCGGTCTTACTCCTGACACAGCCTTTTCATTGGTATCTTAGTCTCTCCTGACCACCACACTGGTCATAAGGAACAGTGCTACACCATACATAAAGGAAATTCTATGCAATTCACTACACGCAAGCCTTTGGATAAGAGTTAAGTGCGGTCCCACATATGTATTAAGTGCTGCAGTTGTCTTGGACTGAAATCCAGTTTGATGCATATATTGGATGGAAGATACCTCACTCCCCCTCAGGCTAAAAGCAGCACAAAGAAATCAAAAATTTTGCATAACTATGTACTGTTAAGCAGAGACAGTTAACTAAGTCCATTGAGTTTGCAGTTTCTGCAGGTTGTTCCAAATTTCTTTTAATATCCCAGTAACTTCTGGGAACAAAGAGGGATACTTTACCCTTGTTTTGGCCTTCATAAACACATGACTCTCCATATCTTTGCTGGATTTATTATGGGCAACACCAGCCTTCCTCATAGCGTCATCACTGGAAAAAAAAAGGGAAAAAACAAGACTGGGTATTAATTGAGGACATCAGAAAATACCTTCTGTAGTTGGGAAGGTCCGTAGAACAGCTTTTTACCCCTCTCTCATTTATAGATTTAAAAGCAAACAAACAAACAAAAACCATGCAACCACCACATACATTACTTAAAATTGCCATCCTTTAAAAATTCTTCAGATAACAGAAAAAAAGCCAACTAATTTCTAAAAGGCAACACAAATATTCTTTGCAGAAATTCAAGAGTAACTGCCAAGTCGTCATTTTACCAATTAATGTATTATTTTGACCAAATACCAGGACCTGTTCATTTCAGGAAAGCTGAATGACAGGATTAATGTAATCCATGTTTGGCAAACAATGGGCTTTGGCCTGCCTAGCTTCAGGCATTTTCAAAAGAATTCTCTAAACATAAGGTGGGAAAATTAAAAAAAAAAAAAAAAAAAAAAAAATGTGCTCATGGTATGGACTGCTGTAGAAGACTAAATACAATTTCTAAAAAAAAGGGGGGGAAAATAAAAAAAAAAAAAAAAAAAAAAAAGATTGCCTGAAGGCATAGAGAGGTTTGAGCAATGAGTGAGAAAAAGGAGTGGGAGCACTGATGAGGGGGAGAAAAGAGCAGAGATGCAGCAAGGGAGGGGACAAGCAACATGAAAGCAGCAGGTGAAGCAATAAGATGAAAAGAAGGCCCTGTTGATGGAAAGCTGAGGGTAAGAAAAATAACAGGTTTGGTAATAAAAAGCTTTCAGTTCCCTTACTGTTCTTTCCCATTTACCAGCCAAAATCACAGGGACTTGCTGTCCTTCCTCCATCACACCTCTAGTAAACTGGATCTCAATCTGCCCTCTGGATGGGATATTGAATGTGCAAGATGAAAAGGCAAAAAGGAAAAAAACCCACACAAAACCACACGTTGCTAAGGTCATGGGTGGAAAAGAAGGGGCATTCTCAGTACATCAATAAGGAGTAAGCAATTCAACTGTGAAACATGCAACAAGATAAAGATGTCCTAAAACAAGGAGTTCAGTCAGGTGAACAGCCCTATTCCAATCCTCTGGGCACTCTCATCCTTAGAAACATTTCACTTCACTGCAAAACCTGTTCCGTTTTAAAGCAGCCTGGCAGCTACAGTCTAAATTCCCAAACAAGTTACCAGGAAATACTTTCACCTTGTAATTAACATCTCAGCAACTTATTTCTCACTATCTGCAGTTGCACAAGCAACTACCCTACACTAAACTTGTGTCAAGGTAGTGATGCCTGAAAGATTCAGCCAGTCTTCACATTCCCATCCTTACTTCTGTTGACACAAGCTCTTTTCCTCATCTAGCTGAACCATTAGCTAAAACCTATTCGATCTTAAGTGAGAATATGTATATCAAAACTTCAAGCAAAAAACTGAAGACAAAATTAATATTAAGGAAAGGCTTTTACAAAGGAGACTCCCAAGGTACCACTATGTGCCTGCTACCTATAAAGGCCACAATAAAGGTAAGCACAAGTACATAATCACACTTTTACATCATCATTGTCTCCTGGAACAACCTGGGACAAGCCAAAGCTGCTCCCTGGCCTCAGTCATCTGAGCTCATCATGCACAGTCCAAAAGTCCTGCCTGGGCCTGCAGTCACACAGGAGCCTGTGACTGAATGGGGCTTCTTAGGTCATCAAATTAAGTATGGCCTCAAAAGATGATAACCAAATCATACACACTGACCACTGACACATTCACTAGGATACGTATTCCACACAGCTCATCCACATAATGTCACTCTAAAAAAAAGACAACCAAACATAAAAAACCCCAAAACTTAAATTCAGTGGTGTAAAGGAAACGCAAGTGTGAAATAGCAACACATTAAGATTCTGTATCCAGAAGTTGTAACAAGGTGCTCAAAATGCGAATGGTTCCATACATTTAAGTTAACTTTTAAGACCAAGTGTTAGTATTTGTCTTGACAAATATCACTTGGTATTTGCACGAGGAACTGGAAGATATACATAGGTATAAGACAGTGTATTTTCGTAACTGTTAGGAACAACCTTCCCACAAATTAAGAAAACTTTCAGATGATTGACTAGATATTTATTTTAATTACCTCCCTCTTATACCTACTACATAAACCTCACTAATGGTAAAACTGGAAACTTATGGAAAGAAATATGAATTTGTTGCATACAGAGCTCCAGTCTTTAGGCAACATATTGCTTCCATTTCTCATTCAACAAGCCTATCTATTATAAACTTTACTTCTGGCTGGCTTCACTTTATACCAAGCATCAACATGAAACCATGCCAAGTTGTTTTCAGATATCTAGCACATATTAATCTCTTAAAAAAAAATAATTATCCACTGCAGTCATTGTACACTTATCCCAGTAACAAGCTTGTCTGCTTTTTAAACAAGATAGTGAAAAGATAGTGAATACAAACGTATGATGTGTATTATAATACTGGATGGAGTGCAAGGAAGAAACATCACTTACAGACACAATCTTAAAAAAATAAGACTGTGTCAATACATCTGTAACAAAAAGCACACAGATCATACACAGACATCTGTGCACATATGTAAAAGACAATAAATGGAGGACATTTTATTTCTACTTTTGCACAACAAGAATTTAAAGTTTAAGATTACTGTCATCTCTTCATATGACATTAAGTTCAAAGATTTTACTGGTCAGCAGTAGTAATTTTTTTTATCTCTTGCTCTATGCTTCCATTGAAACATTTATCAGTATTGTTCCCAGCTCAGGAGAAAAACAAAAGTTACAGTTTATAGAGCAAACACAAAACCAAATGTTTATTATGTTAAGGTTTGTCTCCATTTATTCATATTTATGCTACTCCGCTCAAAGTTACACAGCATTTAAAGGCGCTTTTGTTTGCTTGTTTTGATGAAGGAGTAGAAGAGGAGAAGAAAAGCAAGGGATTAATCTAACAAGATGAATGACTTTGCAGAAAGTAAAACATCAGTTCTGAGCACCAAGAATGTTTGCATAGCTTTGAAAGATGCACATAATTGTATTTCTTTAATGAATACCATAACAGTTTAATTCTGAGACAGCACCTTAAGCCCACAGCTAGGCAGTAAAACCACATGCAGTCAAACAGCATACTGTTTACATATCATTTTTCTAAAAAAGTCTGTTTTTAAATATTGATTCTCATAAGCAACAAGGCAAGATCAAGCTTTTCAAGCACACATAAAGATTTCAACATTACTTTAGAAGCATTGAACAGTGCTTTCACCTTTTGTAGAGTTAAAGAGCCTTCCATAAAATAGAAAAGGCATGAAGAGCAGCAAAGTCATTCAAGTAAAGTGATTGTTTCACAAACAACAACTGGAAAGGCAACAAGCTGTACTTTCTTTTTCTGACAGCCTATGAAGCATAAGGCAGATACCAATTATAGTGATGCTTGCTCTAGAAATAAGAAAGCAAATCCCTGTCCCAAATAATAAAAAAAAGTTTTGATATTATTTTTGGCCTAAAAAAGTCAGATACAAGATTACGCAGTGGTTTTCATAGGACAGAATACATCAAACTTGGCAACACTACGGACACTGCAGAATTGACCCTAAAGCAGGTGCCGTCAAGCAGGATGGGAAGCCGATGTTCCAGGGGACGACGAAAGCGAAAGGGAAGGAGGAGGGGAGAATCGAAGTCAAAGAGCAGGCCCGGCTACCCCACGCACAGGGTCTGAGCTACGTCCTGCTACCGAGGGCCCCTCACCGCTGGACGGCGAAAGGGCCCGGGGGAGAGGAAACACCGGGGACCACGGACAAACACCGGGGACCACGGACAAACACCGGGGACCACGGACGAACCCGGGCAGCAAAGGGAGGACCGGGAAGGACTCGTAGACGGCAGAGACAGAACCACCCGGGCGCTGGGGACCCCGGGGAAAGCGGGAGCCGCTGAAGCCCCTCCGGCAGCGGCGGAGGCCCACCCGCGGCCTACTCAGCGCTGAGGCCGCAGCCCGCACTCACATCTGGCTGACGAGCTTCTGCCGGAAGTTGGTGCTGCGCCAGTCGGTCTCAGGCCCGGTCACGTCCATCCCTGCCTCCACCGTGAGCACCGGCCGCCTCTGCCGCCCGCCACCACCTCGCTCCCCACCTCGCTCCCCGCCGCCACCCCGCCGCACACCACCGCGGAAGCGTCGCGCACCCACTTCCGGCGCGCTGAAGGCTTGGGGGAAATGGAGTCCCGGCGCAGAGGCACATCAACTCTCGCGAGAGCTACCGCCTCGGCGCGGGGTTCGCTGGGAAATGTAGTTCCGCCTCGGGCACCACACCTAAGGCACCGACACCGGTACCGGAGCGGTGTGGCCGCCCGCAGCCCCAGGCCCCCACCTCGCTCCCCACCTCGCTCCCCGCCGCCACCCCGCCGCACACCACCGCGGAAGCGTCGCGCACCCACTTCCGGCGCGCTGAAGGCTTGGGGGAAATGGAGTCCCGGCGCAGAGGCACATCAACTCTCGCGAGAGCTACCGCCTCGGCGCGGGGTTCGCTGGGAAATGTAGTTCCGCCTCGGGCACCACACCTAAGGCACCGACACCGGTACCGGAGCGGTGTGGCCGCCCGCAGCCCCAGGCCCCGCCGCACGACCGGGCACACCCGCGCCCAGGGACACCGCAGCGCCGCCGGGGCCCCTCGGGCTGGCGGATGCCCGGGTGACGCTGGGAACCCTCGCCCCCGCCGCCCGCCCCGGTTCCGGCCGCCGCCGCTCCTCCCTCGCCGGGCGGGCGCGTCACGCGCCGCCGCCGCTGTTTCCGGGTCGCACATGAAGGCGGAAGCCGCCGCCGCTCTCGGTAGGTGGCTGGGGCGGCGGCGGCGGAGGGGG
>NW_015090783.1:7482316-7617545 GCF_001431845.1 Calidris pugnax | reverse complement strand
GGGGGGGGGGGACACGGGCGAGGGGCTGCCGGGTGCGACGGCCAGAGCGGGTCTGGGGGCGGCGCGGCGGGCACCGGAGCAGGGTCTCCCGGCCCCACCGGCCGGCCAGGGCCGCCCCTTGCCAAAGCCTCCGCGGAGCCCCTAAGGATTGTCCCGGCGAGGCCGGCGCCGAGACCCCGTCCCTGCGCAAAACTGCCCGGCTGGGGCTGCCCGCACGGGGAGGGGGTGAGCCGGGGCGGGGGGCTGGGTCTCAGGGCCTGCGGAGGCATTTTCCGCAGGGAAAGGGAAAGTAAAAGCGTTAATAGTGATTGCACCGGCTGTCTCCTCTGTCACGGGGTTATAGCATGGGCTCTGCTGGCTCCTGTAACCATGTGCAGCCCGTCCCCTGCAGGGGAACACTCCTCAGGATGTGCTCCTGATGGGGAAATGTATAAAGTATTGGGCGGGGGGGGCACGACGACATGACTCCCCAGGTCCCTTCAGGAATGAAATTAACATGGTGAACAATATGGATGAATTCGTGTTTGATACAGAAACGGGAGCTGAAATGTGCTGGAAGAGCTGTTTGCTCTCTTCCAGGTGACTTAATTGTTGTAATTACTTTCTAATTTTTTTGGTCCTTGTGTTTTAGACTATTAAAAATTCACCATGTGGTTTAACCAGTTTAACAAAGCAGGTTCAAGTCTTGCCAACTAGCTGCACCTCTCAAGATTTATAGAACATATACTACTGGCTAAATTATAAAATGTCAATTTTGGCATACTTAGAGAGCTTGATCCTGTAGAAGCTACGTTTTAAAAAGTGGTTTTGTTCTTATCATGGAAAAGACTTCAGTATTTTTGAAGGGCTTTCTAAGAGTTCTTGGGGTAATTAAAGCAATTCTGTCAAAAGAACACAATTCCTCACAGATTTAGCAGATCTATCTGGACACCACCTTCTGATTCTGGAAGAAGCTGAGGCCTTGATGTAGCCACTTGTTTTTAGGGTAGGCAGGTACACCCTGCCTGGATATACTTGCTTAACACTCCTTCCTTCAGAGACAAGCAGCTGCTCCATCTGAACCAGAACATGACTATTGAAAGACCCAGATGAAAAGCAGATCTTGAAACAAGATTAGGAACAAAGTTGGGGGGGAGTAGTAAGAGATAATCAAACTCTTAAAAAGATGATGAAGCAGTAAGAAGATTTCAGGGCTGCATTGAATTTTTGTTTTTCTTAGTAGCATTTGGGCCACAGGGCACTTCCCACAAATGCACTAGAGAAAACTTTACAATGCCAAAGTTTGTGGGAGAGTGTAGTTTGCCAAAGCTGTTGCCCAAACCAAGCCCTCACTGCGAGTGCACTGTGAATGCTAGAAACTGGAAGTGGCTCAGGAGTTCAGCCCAGAGTGATGTGCTTGCATATTTCCATCAGGGACCTCAAGAAAGAGGGTGTGTACAGACTTAGCAAAAGCATCTCATCATTTCATGAGTGTTCAAAACTAATGTTGAAATATTGTGTATTACCAGATGTCTTTGTTTCTTTCTCTTTGTGGGGACTTCAATCAAAAGGAGCTTTTTGTTTCAATGTTGAAATATTGTGTATTACCAGATGTCCTTGTGGGGACTTCAATCAAAAGGAGCTCTTTGGGTTGTTTTATGTATTTGTAGGAGGTTCCTGAAGTGAAGTGGTATTTCAGGAAGAAAATTTTATGGGTGTTTTTTTTTTTTTTTTTGCACAGTTGTAAATGCATAGATGGATAATTCTGAAATAAGCACTGCTAAGCAACGCTTCTTTTTCCTTCACCCCTCTTCTCTTCCCTTTTTCTTCAAAAAGCATTGATCTCCAAAGGTCGCTCCCAACCCCTACAATTCTGCAATTCTGTGAAACTGCTTTGAGTCTTGTCTACACCTAATGGTGTACTCAATTGTCTCCTACATAGCAAACAGTCTTACGAGGGCCCATTACAAATTATGATATAGTTGGTGAATTATTTGCACTCCAGTTAGCATGAACAATAATTTTGCTTTCCAATGTACATTGTTTGTGGCAGCACATCTGTTTTCTGAACTATTTTGGCAGGGACCCAGCTGCCTCCCCCTTCTACACACTCCCTGACTAGTTGATCTGTTTGTTTGCATGCCCTCTGCCCTGTTAAAGTTCTGGTATGTTGCCAGGCTCTGCCTATTCGCATTTGCCACCCCTGAGAGTCGGCAAAACTAGCCTTTTCCTCTAGTCTTGTATTTTGTCTCATTGTCAGGCTTTCAGCTGAAAACTGGCTTAGATCCTAATTCTTGTTACTCCCTAGGGAGAGATGAAGGTGTGGAAAGCCTTAGGGCACAGATTTTAAACTTCCTTCAATGCATTAAGACTTTTAAGGGCCTAATCTATTTGGATCACAGTCAGCATGCCATTCTGGTTGCTCTGTGTTAGAGAAAAAGCTATGAAGAAGATGGCCTGCAAGAAAGAGAACAGAGCTGCAGCTGAGCAAGCTTTAAGAATGGACCAAGAGGAACCACATAAATTTCAATAGCAAAAGTGAAGTCGTGCATCTGAGTCAGAGTAACTCCCTATGTCGGAGCAGGTTGGAGACAAGCCTGGCTACAAGTCAGCTTTGCAAGAAAAGAGCCTGAGGGTCCTGATGAGCAGCCCAACTGAATATAATTCCTCCAACAGGGGCCAGCTTCATACTGGGCTGTGTTAGCAAGAAATTTGGGTCATGGGAAATTAATATTTCCCACTCTATTCTGCACTTATAAGCCCACAAAACCTGAATACCATGCCCAGCTTTGAGCTCCTCACTGAAAGAAAAACCTGTGAGTTCAGTGGAGGACCACCATGCAGGGCAGGAGCACATACAAGGAGACAAG
Source organism: Calidris pugnax (assembly GCF_001431845.1). NCBI lineage: Eukaryota > Metazoa > Chordata > Aves > Charadriiformes > Scolopacidae > Calidris > Calidris pugnax. The sequence continues at coordinate 7,614,696 of NW_015090783.1, read as the reverse complement.
TGCATTCAAGGCCAGAAGGCTGGGTTTGTTTGGAACAGAGAAGAAAAGGTTAAGGGGAGAAGCAGTTGCCAGCTTTTAAGCTCTCTAATGGATATAGCAAATTGTAGAGGCAAAACTCTTTCGTGGTTCACGGCGCGCAGGATGAGAGGCAAGTGTCAGAAATCGCAGGAAAAGATATTCAGACAGGATAAAGAAGAAAACAAATTTGATAGTTAAGCACTCAGCTTTCCCGTTATTGACAAGGATAGAGATTCTGCACTTGATTAGATGAGGCTCTCAGCATCCTGACCTGATTTTGAAGATTTCCCTGCTTCAAGCAGGAGATTGGACTAGAGTCCTCCCAAGTCTCTCTCCAGCCTAAATTATTCCACAATTCTGAGAAAGCATGGGAGTCCCACAAAGCTCGAACCACCTGTCCATATGGCAGTAAGCTGAACAGATCTCGATACCCGACACCAGCAAGCTCTAGTTTATTTTGGGCACAAGCTGATGCACAAGAAAATATCACTATCTGCATAAAACACCTCTTTGTAGAGATGTAACTGACAGCCATGAGCTCTTCAACACAAAAATGTCTGGGTTTCCATAGAAACTAACTTGGATAATCCTTCCTGTACCCAGCCATTTCTCTACAGTAGAGAATCAAGGCTGTCAGCACAACTGTACAAAAAAAACCCCCAAAAACCACCCACACACTAGTAAGCATCACTGTATGACACACATGCTAGTCATAGAAGGGGTGAATACTTGCCTAGGTGTATATCATACCAGGGACACCAATAACAGCCCTCGGCATTGTAAATTATCTACACTATGTTTAAAGCACAGGATCAGTGCACAGCGTATCTCACCAAGGAATAAAGGCTGAGTATTTCTATAGTGGCAGCAGGATGCATCCAGGACATAATCCCTGACCCAGCTGCTGGGAAGTGCCCCCAGGTACAACACAGGTGCATTCTCAGGGAAGCAGGACTCTGTTCTCAATCTCAGGAAGCTTATGCTGTTAACCATCTGAATTCCCACTCCCCAGAATGTTCTTTACTGGAGCAGCACACAAACACCTTGGTGCAACAATTACTCTGCACTTAAAACACTCAGGTAGGACAGCCACTGCATTCTCTTCCACCACATCTATTTTACCATGCTTTTAACTTCTCCTTTCCCCATTCAGCTACTCCATTCCTGTACCCTGTATTCTTAAAAGGAAACCAGCATACTAGTCTCTTGCTATTTTGCCATTTGAATGATCAAGCCACAGTCGATTCCTCCTGTCCCAGTGCCCAGTCCCAGGAGGCTTCCTCAAGCATAAACCACATACCTTTGCTGTGAAAGCCAGTATTCTGTCATTGATCAGAGGGGGAATTTTGTTTAAAAAAAAAAAAAAATCACAACTCTCTTCATGTACAGAAAAGCCATTATTTCCGTTGAATAATCGCAAGCCTCACTAAGGCTTATACTTTTTCATACAAGTAATCTGCAGAAGTATGTTGTGGCAATGGAAGTTGCATACAAGACAATCACACAGAGCTATCGGCAAGCCACTCCCCTAACTTCCACTCTATCCATAGTTTATTACAAGAGACCACAATAAACTCTGAATATAGTACAGGAAATAGAAGGAAATACTAGATATCCTTCATGCTCCCTCTGTGTCTACCATTCCAAGGCATGGCTGCTTTTTCCTGCTTCCTAAATGGAATCCAGGTACAGAATATAGAAAATTTCAGTCTATTGAAAAAGAGCAGTTGTGTCTTTCTAGGTACCTCTGAGGGTTTTCCTCTTTATGGGGGATTTTTTTTGTTTATTTTGTTGGTTTAACCCCTTGATATGAAGTGACTAAACAGTGTATGTCTTCCTAAATTAGCATTGCCTATAGAAATGCACATACAATTACAAACCTCTTATGCCTTGCTCCTCTTAATGTACTGGACACTTAATTGTAAAACCCTAAAATTAATCACCACGTTAACCCATGTCCTCTAAAAGACAAATGCAAACATACATAACTGCAGTCTCAAATACCTTGTGCAGCCAGCTAAGAAAATCTCTGGACTGATTTTCTCTACAGTTTCAAAGTGGTGAGAACAAGGACTTAACAGCTGACCAGCACTGAGAAACTTGCACAAGAGGAGAGAGGGAGGAAAAAAAGCATTACTCAGATTTCTAGGAACTTAGCTCAGGCACAGAGCAACTTTCTCAATAACAGAAGCAAAAGAACAGAACGGCCTCAAGAACATCCTCCAAGCCCCCTTCTGGTTGAGAGGCTCAGGACAGAGGGAACTTTGCTGTGTGGTTCAAGAGACTGTACATTTACATTAGCTGGCAAGGGCCTGCCTACAGCTCCTTCATGTACAGGGGTAGGTATGCCAGTACTGTCTCAAGCCCTAAAAGCCAGCAAAGTTTGTGAGTGGTCAGGAAGGAAAGACAGTTTCTACAGCATGCAATAAGCTGAACAAACCTGTTCAGTGTCTCCATTCAGAGCTCTACTGCTTTTAGCTTTTTTTTTTTTTAAAGGACAATAAAGATTAAGCAAAATATAAGTTTGAAGAGATGAGTTAAATTACTTTCAGCTAAAAATATACAGAGGTTATTCAGTAAAGTTCCTTATATTTTTAAGGCTGATGGATACTTAAAATGCATAACAATTCCTAGGTACATTAACAGCCATTCCCCACCGCCCAGCTGGTACACCACACATTTTTATGTATGGTACACTTCCACTCTTTGGGGTACCAGACAGTAACAAAGGCACAAAGCATACAGTGAGAAAGGTCATAATTAGACAACACAACCTGAGAAACAAGGTGCTGTGCCAAGCCCAGTATCCCTCCTGAACAAATCTGTAGTCAGCATTTACAGCAATATTCAGAGAAATACACTAAACTCTCAGCTCACCAAGCATTCTGCATTTAATCCAGAAAACTTAAGTGCCAAAACTGCCACACTTCTCTTTCAAAGAAACCCACAGCACAACTCCACAAACCCTGCTTCAGCAACCACTCTTTGTAACTTCCCACCCACCCAACCCCAGCTGCTCCTTGTACCGCTATTACAAAGCTGAGGGCACTTGGTAATCAGCTAAGCTTGCTGACCACCCCCCACAAGCCTTCCTTGTCTTAAAGGTCTTGTCTACCAACTCCTACGGGTACCTAGGTACGAGTTAAGGACCTTCCTTGGCTTTTGGCCCAAAGACAACCACCTATGTCAGTCAGACATCATAGATTCATACTATAAATACTCACCTTTAATTTTATAAGTAGGCAACAATTCATAAAAATCAGCAGTGAGAATTTTTCTAGTGTGTTACCACTGGTTAAAACTATGACAATAGACATTCACATTTATTTTTGACCCTTGAAGCCTGATTTAGGAGAACAGGGAGATACACATGACAGGATATAGGTTCTCTGAGTTGCCACAGTGTTATTAAGAAACTTCATGTATCTGTGTACAAAAAGAGCTTATGAATGCTGGCAAGTTATAGACCATGTACACTGTACCTGCTCAATACTATTCTACCATTTTTCCACAGCAGCATTAATATTAAACCTACAGCTAACTGGTTGGCAGCAAATAGCTGCAGCTGGCAAAGTATTCACAGGTGGCTATAGAGAGTGGTGAATTTCCATATCATAGTGGCTCTGAGCTCCAAACACACAATACAGCACTTGAGTTGATGTACGTGCCCGAGTGACCACCCTGAGGGCAATCCAGCACACTAGTGACAGCCAAGATACAATCCAGGGGCCGAAAGTGAGAACAAGAAGTAAGGACTGCCAAAATTCTTAAAATAGAGCATAGCAAAATTCCTGTTGACTAGCCAAAAATCAGCTGTGGAGAATGGTTCAGCTGCACTCCCAGCATCTATGTTTGACCACACTGGGCTTACCATAGGTCTGCTAGAAGGGCTGGCTTGTTCAGCTATTGCTGACTGTTGGGGGATAATTCAAGTCCATATCTAGTAGAACAAGCAGTGAGAGAAACTCCCTGCAGATCTCCAAGACAGCCCCATTTGTCACTGAAAGCTCTGTAGATACTAATGTTCACACAGGCTTCAGAGTCCCTGAATGATTTCTAAGGGTTTTTTTTTTTATTTACTCTCTTTCATAGTACTATTTGATCTTCCTGGTTCCAGTTACCATATTTGTAAGATAGGATCCCTTTTGGAGCTTTACTTGCTGAAAGCTTCACCCTCTTTCTGTTTCTTTTTAAGGTTATTTGGATAAAGAATGTATTCTGAATAGTAAATGTCTGCAGCTATATTAATATAAGATAGATTTAAATAAAAGCCTGGAATGATTATACAGGTTTCCCTCTCTACTCTGCATGTATTTCTCTCCCTCTCTCTGGAAGCCACTTCTACAATACAGTTCCTTGCTAACACTTGTTACAGGAGTTCAGTGACCTCTGTAATTTAATATATCTGACTTATTTCTCCCTAGACTCCCTTCCACCACTGGCTCCATGATACGACACGCTGTAAGAGTGTAGCAAAGGTCATGCTGTTTCCCCTACCCAACAAAAGTCTTTGAATTCAGAAAATAGTTCATTTGTCACATGTGCTTCTGCTTTTCAATGTAATGACTGTACTTTTCATAGAGACTTATTTTCAGATAGTTCTCTAAGTAGCTGAAAAGATGAAACCTTTTTTAGGGCATTAACCACATTGACTATGGAGTGTTAAACCACACTAACAGAGTTAATGTGGTTTATCTGAATCTGTTCCTCATTTGGACCATATCTCACCCTACTTTGGTTTTGGTACATTTATTCCCTTCTAGTGAAATGGGAAATTTCTGATCAACATCTAGTAACACTTTGCTTGCCTTTCTTACTGTATTATCTCCCTTGCCTCAATTAGTCACTTAGTATTCCCCAGGAGCAAATCAAATGCTACAGTAATGTTTTGTCTGCTTCAAAAGCAGTCATCTTATTTCTAGGAAAGCATCTACCTGTTATGAAAAATAATCCATTACTCATCTCTTCAGCTGATGATAGATAGTTCCCCTCGTGTAATCGACTTGAATGTGCTTTCTAGAAGGCTGTCTCATCAGAGCTCCTCTTCCGAGCTGGTTGTCTTGGTTTTTCTGGCAAAGAGCAGACAACCATTAATACACTTTTTCAATTTTTATTTCCATCCCATTTACCGTGCAATGCCACCTAGCTCCCTTTTGTTTTGGACAGTGTAGGGTAACTTCTCTCAGGTAGAACAATAAACATTTTCATATTTCTTGGTGGTATCCAGATAGCTCCTTCCTCACTGACCACACACAGAATACCTTGCAGTACTTTGAGAGACTTCCAGTGCTGCGTTCACTGTCTATGGCTGGAACAACTAAACAATGGTTCCTTTTCTTTATTCTTTGGATTTGCTGGGTTTGTTCTGCTTTTGCTTCTGTGACTGCTGATAACCCCTTGTGACTTCCACTTGTGCCACTAAGCTATTTCCCAGGCCACATAACTGTGTCTTAAGCAGCCATATCAGCGATTTCCTTTTGCTAATGTGGTTTTTTTTTAATGCGCTCCAACAACTGGATAGAGTCTAGGAGCTCTAAATGCTACAACTTCTGACATTCTTCAAAGACAATGGAAAGGATAAATTACAGGATGGTAGAAGAGGACTCATGAGATTTTGAGAGCTTAACCATAGACATTAAACACAATCACTTCCAGCTAGATTTTTACAGGTGTTTCCCCATGTGCCGTAGTCTACAGTGTCAATGGCAGCCCTAGAAAAAGGTACCGGATAGGTACTGGAGGAAATACCCTCTCTCTGCAGGGAATCTTAGTGAAGTGAAAAGCAGTTGTGCATGCCAGCTTGGAGCTGTCACAATAAAGAAACTCACTTTGAAGCCTATAGTTTCACATAGTATTTTATAGAATGATAGATGGAAATGTGCTCAGCTAAGGAAAATGAAAAACGAGACAGGGACTGAGGAGAGCTTTCAGGTTCTGGGGTAAAATACCAAGAGAAAGAGTGAAGGTGCAGTTTATATTGCAGCAAAGTTATCAACTTTGGTATTAAGCAACTTGGAATTTGGCAAAAATTATGTCAGTTTTGTTCTTTGTTAGAAATTATGCAGAAATGCAATGCAAACTAGGTTCTGGTAATGGGTTGGGAAGTGAAATTCTTGCTAAGAAAAAGAATATCCCCACATACTCTTAGACTGTAAACCCAAGAGTCAGAATACTTGCTTGAAAAAACATGTTCTGCCAGTTTGGTGTGCTGATATAGACCTGTCTATTTCCAGTATCATCATTCAGAATAATGTTTTCAGGGTAGAACTGTCTCTCCATTGACTAAAGAGTTGGTTTGATTTATTAACTATGACAGGCAGGGGTCAGAGGATCATTCATAAAGCAAAAGGTACAAACCTTTGCTGATTCTGTTGTCTCACAGATTTCATTCTGCTACAGCTGGTGGCTGAGCATTTCTGCCTGGGATGGCGGAGGATCAGGAGCTGACTCAGCCACACAAAGCTCAACTGGAGCCCTCCCTTCAGCAGCGCACCAGCAACACGTACCGCAGTGCAGAGCACTCTCAGGCCCTGCTCAGTGGCTTGGTATCTCTCCGAGACAGCAGCATCCTCTTCGATGTAGTTCTGGTAGTGGAAGAGAAACCTATTGAGGCTCATCGCATACTTCTAGCTGCATCCTGTGACTATTTCAGGTACACTTTCAGTACAGCAGTAACAAGCATGTGTCTGAATGTTACTCAAACCTGCAACATCCAAATCTTCTGTCTTGGCACACTGCTTCCGGATGTATAATTAGACCCATAAGGTGGAGCTTAATGTGTTTCAAAATACTAAGTATGGCTTTGTTCATCTCTCTGTTATGTCTCTACAGAAATAAAGCTTTTGTTCCTGCACACTAATCTTACCTCCACTAAATTCACTGCCTATGGTACTTGGAGGTATATAAAGAGAAGACACTATCTAAACAGGTGTCTTCTGTGTAAACACAGTCTGGGTGGCTTTTAATATAGTCTCAGCATTGTAAGACTTTGTCCATTGTGGTGATCACTTCATAATATACAAAAAGACACTGGAAGTGGGTCACTCTGTTACATGCCAATAGTGTGACTTGTCCATTAAATCAGGCACTCCCTGGTCAATTTGACTAGCAGTTTTCTTGAACTGGCTTTATTTTCATAGAGCAAACAAACAAATCTGAAGGCAATCCAGCCAAACTTCTAACTGGAGGAACTGCTCTAGTTTAGAAAAATTCCTACAGTCCCAAGTTCCTGTGTTCCTCCTCCCCGACACCCGGAGTATCTGCCTCCACCCACTGACTATCCATATGTACTGGGTCTGTATTTAAGTCCTTCTTCAGCTGTGAAACATACCTTTCAGACGGCCCCTACTGTTTTCCTGCACAATTAAGAGTGTTACTTTCTTAGGTCCTAACACCTGTACTCTCTCCATCCTTGGCTTAGAGAAGAGGTAATCCCATAGAAGTGTCTGGCTGGGTTTTTGTCTCTCTGGATAATTTTTATGTTCCCAAGACAACATAAGATAAGCAAACTGAATATAGTTTCAATGCAAATCTGCCACAGCATGTGCTGTTGTCTTTTTTACAGAGGAATGTTTGCAGGAGGACTGAGAGAGATGGAACAAGAAGAAGTTCATATTCATGGCATCTCCTACAATGCAATGTGTAAAATCTTGAACTTCATTTACACTTCTGAGCTGGAACTCAGTGTGAACAGTGTACAGGAAACCTTAGCCGCAGCCTGTCAGCTTCAGGTGAGGTACTGGGAGATGTGACAAAAACGAAACAAGAAGTAAAAGCAACAATGAAGGAAAAATAAAACATGGGTATTTGGTTAGATGGAGGGTTAGAGGGTGACTGGGTCTGATGAGAAGAATTTCTTTGGGATGCTGTATCCACTGGAACTAACTACGGAAGGGTAGGAACAATGAATGAGTGCATGCATATCTCATTTGTGCCAATGGTTTTATTACTTACAAAAATTTACCATTTCATCTAGAGGACTGTTTTCTACAGTACAGCTTACAGTGATCTGCTTATAAAAGCTTCCCTAGAATAGAATAACTCTGGCCTATGGTAAAGGAGAGGGCTTGCTGCTCAGAAATTGCTGTGCTGCTCGAGCCTGCCAAGAACTTCCCCAGATTGAATCTACAGGCACATAACCTCCCCTGACCCCACCACTACAGGAAATCCTACCACTATGGTTTCTGCACTAAGTGCAGAGTTCCTGTACCTTTAAGACAAGGGTTTTTTTTCTCTAATTTCCCCTGCAGCTAATTGCTGCACAAGGCTTTGGTACTAAATCCTAAACTTTCTGGGTGCTTGCCTTGGTTGGTTTCTACACACTTAGCATCACTTTATTAGCAGAGGAGCTTTTGGACAGCAGTTAGTTATTTATCTGCCAGTAGTCCCTCCTGCCAGATACAACTTCAAATCGTATTCAGAAGACAACACTAAATACTAATTTTCCTTTCAAATAGCTTCCTGTGCTCTTGAATGATGCTGATATATTTGTTACAGATACAGTCTTTGATACTCTGAAAGAACAATTACAGAGTGGCTGTAAACCTGGCTTTCACCAGGTCCTTTATGCCTTCCATTGACATGACTGCCTGTAGGCAGCCTGCAGCTTGGTGCTCTGCTAACAAAGCAGGCAGCCTGGCTGTCCAGTGTCCCATGGGTCTTGGAAGACACATTGCTGCTGCACCTGAAGCCAAACTTTGGGGCCTGCATTATAATGTGGTTATAAGATCTATATTCTGTTCATCCATGTACCCATGATGAGTTGTTCTTTTCCTCTGGAGAAAGGTGAATTGGGTGCAAGTGAACATGGTGATCAGACTGTGAGGAGAGCAGTCATCTTGTGGACAACTTTCTTACAGTCATCCCAGGCTTCTGTCTCCTGACTGTGAAGCAAGTGGTGTCGGAAATGAAAAATATCTCTCTCTTGCAGATTCCAGAAGTCATTAAGTTCTGTTGTGATTTTCTCATGTCCTGGGTAGACGAAGAGAACATCCTCGACGTATACAGACTAGCAGACCATTATGACTTGAGACATTTGAGTGATCAACTGGACTCCTACATTTTGAAGAACTTTGCAGCTTTCTCAAGGACACAAGTGTACCGACAGCTGCCCTTGCAGAAGGTCTACTCCCTTCTCAGCAGCAACCGTTTGGAGGTTAACTATGAGTTTGAAGTTTATGAAGGGGCACTTTTTTATCATTATTCTCCAGAGCAACTGGAGACAGATCAGGTCTCCTTGATGGAGCCCCTTAAGCTACTTGAGACAGTTCGTTTTCCTCTGATGGAACCCCAGATCCTGCAAAGGCTTCATGACAAATTAAGCCCATGTCCTTTAAAAGATACAGTCGCGGACGCATTAATGTACCACAAGAATGAATGTCTTCAGCCAATGCTTCAGAGCTCCCAGACACAGCTGAGATCCGAGTTCCAGTGTGTAGTGGGATTTGGAGGGATGCATTCTACTCCATCCATTGTCCTCAGTGATCAAGCCAAGTATCTGAACCCCTTGTTGGGGGAGTGGAGGCATTTTACAGCTGCACTAGCCCCCAGAATGTCCAACCAAGGGATTGCTGTTCTCAATAATTTTGTATATTTAATTGGTGGAGACAACAATGTAAGTGGTTTTCGAGCAGAGTCAAGGTGTTGGAGGTAAGATAAGGATAATCCTGCTATTATTTTTATTACCACCCTGTTGCCCATCTCTGAGTCAGAACACCAGTACTGCAGTCTGCATGTTTTCCAGCAAACAATTAGGAACTAAGCAGGGGCCTCACTGAAGGAAACCAAGAAATAAAGAAATGAGCCTTATAGTAAGAGGAAGCTTCCAGCACTGCTTATGGGACAAAGCCAAGCCTGATAGGGTAGAAACTGCTACTCATACAAGAGTATTACGTGCGCTACCTTTCTGCCTTCTTGGAGGGGGCAAGTATTAACGGTGTGGGAACCGATAATGAACTAGATTGTCTAGATGCTCTTGAACTAGGATTTTCAAGAAGTCTTCTGTGTGTAGTTTTGGTCCCAAGAAAAAGGGATTTAGCTAACAAAAAGGATTTTTAAATAAAATGCTTTTAGTGGTTGATTATCAAGAATTCGTGTGCACAGTAGCAGCATTTCAGGGTCCCTTTATATGCTTCTGTGCCAGGGAAAAGAGCAGGAGGAAGGATCAATTTTAGATCTTAATGCCCATAATGTTGCAAAACCAGATATAAACCCTTTTGCCTTTATATTGTGGTCATTTTTAGTAGTTTTAGCTGAGTTGCCCTTATTTTATGGCATGCATGTTTTCACTTCACAACCAGTTTTCTCTGTAACTAAAGGTTCCAGACCACATAGATATTTTGATCTGAAAATGAATCATGAGGTTCACTTTGAGCAGCAGATATTTGGGGAAAAGAATCAAAGAACCCACCGCATATTTATGCCCTTCTTGGCCTCTTGAAGATCTATACTCAGTCTTTGTGCTATTTTTAGACTGTTTTACCTTGTAGAATGGCTTTGTGCAAGCAGAGATGTTGATGTATAACCTGACAGCAGTGTGTAAGATAATGGAAAACCTAGGCTTTCATAGCATGATTATATCAGCTAAAATACATCTTCTAAAAATAGCATAAAACAACTTTGCTAATAATAAAATGCTGACACGGCCAAATTTCATTCCACTTACAGCTGAGCTCAATTTCATCCAAAGACAGTACAGTAACCCACATCTGTGGTGCTGTCTGGTATTCCAGCAATGATTCTGTGGCTGTACGAATAGCTTACTTTGATCCCATTCTTTTATAAGGTATGACCCACGACACAACAAATGGTTCCAGATCCAGTCTCTGCAGCAAGAGCATGCTGACCTCAGTGTTTGTGTTGTGGACAACTATATATATGCCGTCGCAGGCCGAGATTACCATGAAGACCTGAGGGAAGTGGAGAGGTATGACCCTAAAAGCAACACTTGGGAATATGTGACACCTCTGAAGAAGGAGGTAAGGAGTGCATTAGCCACACATGCTACTACAGTTACCCAATTCCTGATTTCATCTTTTTAGATGTTTTTTTTGATGTGTAGCTTCTAATTTACTGATATTCAGATGGGAAAAAGTAGTCTCTGTATATTGGAAAAATAAATATCAAGAAAGTAGAATAATAATATATGTAAATTCCATTTTGAGGTTAAATGCTTGTTTTTCCCTGTTTTCTTGTTGTTTTCCCCTGCACCTTTATCGTGTTAATCCTTAAAACCATTTAAAATTGAAAAGCTACTACAGTTACCCAATTCCTGATTTCATCTTTTTAGATGTTTTTTTTGATGTGTAGCTTCTAATTTACTGATATTCAGATGGGAAAAAGTAGTCTCTGTATATTGGAAAAATAAATATCAAGAAAGTAGAATAATAATATATGTAAATTCCATTTTGAGGTTAAATGCTTGTTTTTCCCTGTTTTCTTGTTGTTTTCCCCTGCACCTTTATTGTGTTAATCCTTAAAACCATTTAAAATTGAAAAAAAACTTGAACAGGAAGTTCCCATTTCTCCTAGGCAGGTAAACTATGAGCCACAGTAGTACAAGCTTCTGGTTTACAGTCCTGACAACATGCCTTACTCCTGATCAGAAGAGATAATGCCTCAGTAAGAAGGTACATCAGTTTCTATAGACTACTTAGGTCCTGCACACAGAACTGAGATTGGGTAACAAGTTCTGGTGACAATAACTGATGTGATGCAAAATCACGTCTCAGTCAGCTAATGTAAGACCATTACTCATTTGAAATATGTGAGTGAATGGCTATCTCTTGTCATCAGTACCACTTATCCTGCTAGAACAGCAGTTGTGACCCCAGGAACCAGGAAATGGTGTAGTGACATGGGAATTGGGGTTATGAGTGGACAAGATTGCTTGAAGTTCTAATACTGCTAAAAAAGACAAGAATTTCCATTTTGGGGTTAAAAGTGTTGCAAAGGAGGAAGATAAATAAAAACAACCACTTGATGAATCTTGGTTTAGGAAGAAAACTAAAATCCTGAGTTTCCTTTAAAGAAACTATGCTGATTTTTACTACACCTTTTCAGAGCTATGGGTCAAGTGGCCAGCATAAAATATTTGTGATTTCATAATGCCTCTCAATTGAGAATCTCAGAACACCTTAAAAATATAAATATTACTGCCATTTTACAAAAGGGATGCAGAGGCAGAAGAGGATAAATAGCTTGCACAAGGTCACAAATAATAAATGTGTGTCAATGCTGAGAATATAAAAAGCCTAAAGATCCAATTGAGTGCTAAGTAGGATATCTTGCATTCTTGATAACATTGTTTTTATAAGAATAATCTCCAATATAAAGTCTTCTAAGTAGACTAGGAAGAAAAGTAATAGTAGGAATGATCTCCTAATCAAGGAAGAATAAAGAATGAGAACCCACTGCAGTTCTGGAATTTTTATAAATTCTAGTGTATTTCATTCAGAAAGTCACACTTAAAGCATAATCACCTAGAAAGGAATTGTCTCTAAGAAAATCCTTCCAGATGCTGATATCTGCGTAACTTGTGAAGAATGTCACTCTCTTATTGTCTATTCCATACTTTGAAACTGTGAGAAATACATAAATCCAGACCTCACCCTCTTGCTTTCCCATGTGGTGACACAGGTATACGCACATGCTGGAGCAGCGCTGGATGGGAAGATGTATATTACTTGTGGGAGGAGAGGAGAAGACTACTTGAAGGAGCTACAATGTTATGACCCAAAGACTGACCGCTGGGATGTTTTAGCAGATGGCCCAGTGAGACGTGCTTGGCACGGGATGGCTGCACTGCTCGGAAAGCTCTATGTAATTGGAGGAAGCAACAATGATTCTGGCTACAGAAGGGATGTTCACCAGGTGAGAACATGTCATATCTGTGTCTTTCCTGGAAGAGTCTTTTTTTTTATGGATGCTTGCACTCTGATGTAATGTCTTTCTCCTACCAAGTATGCCAATAAAACCGTCTGCCCAGCAACAGCTACTGCACCAGATGCTTGCACTCTGATGTAATGTCTTTCTCCAGCAAGTATGCCAATAAAACCATCTGCCCAGCAACAGCTACTGCACCAACTCTCCCCCACTCAGTTGCAGAATTTACAATGATTTATTTACTACTGTCTGTCCTGAATGCATTGTCTAACTCATAAAGCATTAAAGCTCTAGCACTTGGAATTCCTACCAATTTTAAATCATCTCTGAAGGATAACATTCATTGGGAAGCACATACCCAATAAGTAGCACATCAACTACATTTATTTTGTGTTGTCTTCTCATGTGCAATGTTTAATTGCAGGACAGAGTTGCTAAGAATAGGTTGGGTGGAATTGTATAATGCAATTAAATATACAGTACCTGATGATAAGTGATGGCTGCAGAGAATTCTCTTGAGTCTTATTCCAGCTTCTAGAACTGCTAGAGACATGAAAAGAAGACACAAAAAGTTACTGCTTTTATAAAGCAAATGAAGATGGCAGAATTAAATTGGGTTGAAAAGTATATATGAATGATAAAAAGGTGCTTACAAATAAAGGCAGTTACCCAAGCAGGTACCCAATGAAATCTAAAACTTCCCATATGTTTATGGTGTAGAGACACCTTTAGCAGATTTGTCACATTTGTATGTTCCAGCACATTTTTTCCTAACGCAAACAGATGCATTATGTCTGAACTTATATTAGTATGTGTCCCCATCTCTTTCACTTTTGTATACATGTTTTGAATGACATACAGCAGTCATCCAGCAGCAGGGTCAGATTCACTGTATGGCAACTATGCAGTTTTCTGCTGAGCACTGTACTTACTGTACTTCTACATAGTGACATGCTCTGTCCATTATCAACACCCTGTCAGAAAACTGATGATACTGCATGGCTTCCTAAATAGTTTGCCATACGGCCAGGCTCTGTCACTAAGATACAAGTTCGATTTTGGCTAATCTTTCCTTTTTTTTTTTTACAGGTTGCCTGCTATAGGCCAAGCACTGATCAGTGGACAAATGTATGTCCACTTCCTGCAGGACATGGAGAGCCAGGTATTGCGGTTTTAGACAACAGGATCTATGTCTTGGGAGGCAGATCCCACAACAGAGGAATCCGCATGGACTACGTCCACATTTATGATGCAGAGAGAGACTGTTGGGAGGAAGGACCCCAGCTGGAGGATGATATTTCTGGGATGGCTGCCTGTGTCCTCACTTTGCCCAGGGCTATTTTAATGGAAACAGAGAAATGGTTCTCAGAATGGCATGCAGACCGTGTGAAGTATCACCTTGACTTTCCATCGGAAGTTATGAGCGTATCGGACTGGGAGGAATTTGACAATTCAAGTGAAGATTAGAGAACTTCAATATTTATTTTTTGCCAGTGGATGAGGAAATTAAGGCTTCAAGAAAATACTTAGATATTTTATATGTCTTTCTTATATACATAAATCAGTATTTAAAGGTTTGAAAACTAAGTGTTCTGCACAAAATGCCATTCACATTCAATATCTGCCTGTCTGCAAGTGTTCTGCACAAAATGCCACTTTCAGTCAGTATCTGCTCACTTGCCAGAAAGCAGTGTTTTTAAAGTAACCACAGAACTGCCATTTTACCCCAGTTAAAGTATAGAGGTTCTGTTGCTTTGAAGGAGACTTTTCTCAACCTTCAGCATGGAGAGAAAAAAAGGCAAAGGCAGCTCTGCTTTACTAGCTTCTTCCCTTCCAGCTTTTAGCTTGAAAGAGCTTTTTGAGATTTTTTTTTTCCTTTACTTTTTGGTAATAAAACTTCCTAGCCAGCTTAATGCAGGAAGGTAACACCTAGTGTCTCCCTCCTGCGCCAGGTGTCAGACAGCTTGATTGATTTTTCAGCAAGACTGAACATACAGAAAGAGGAACGGTAGCAAGGAAGTCTGAACCTTCACTCATCTGGGCATGCAGCCATCTTTGTAACTGGGTTAGAGTCTGTGAACTGACACCCACTCCTGAACTTCTATACTGCAAGTTCTGTCAACACAGTGGAAAGAAAATTTCTAGAAAAAACTCTGTACAGAGTATGGCAATCTCATTGTTCAACTGTCAGACACATTTGTTCACAAGCATAAATCAATAAACCCTTGTCAGAACTTTTCTCTTTTTAACTACTGTCTCAGTTTTATTAACCGTGATGTGGAGTCTGAAAGTTAATGAGTTTAATTAGATCCTATAATGCTACATTAATATCAGTGAAGTTACACCAGCTTGGGAGATGGGCAACTTTTTTCCTTCTATGATTATATGCTTTAGAAGAAGATAAAGAGAGCACAGATTGGTTTGCTACAGCATAAGAAAAAAAAAGATGACTAGAGGTATTGAAAATTACACTGCAGCAGCTGAATTAATGCCAGGAACATAATACAGAATTACTGCAGCTCAGAAAGATAAGGCATAGCAAATCCTTCCTTCATAAGGCCTTAAAATAATTGGCTTCTGCCTACTGTCTTGCTTAACATTACTTTAGAAGCTGATTTAAAGTCTGAACCAGTGGGATACCTGAATAGTATGGGAACCTTCCTCTTGGAAGGGCAGGAAGTAATCAGTGCCACCAGAAAATCACAACAAACTACCAAAAGCCGTTAAATCCTGTAGCAATAATGGGGTTGTAAGAGAAGAGCAAAACTGAAGTGACAATCAGAATGGTACGATACTAGTCAAGTATCATCACATCACGACAAATACCATGCACACTGAAGAAGTTCCTGGATATTACCATTACTTAGAGATATTTTGTTTATGGAAACAAAGATGATTTCAAAATGGACATAGATGACTCTAGTACACTGGCCTTCTGTAAAGATGCAAGAGTATTTGCACACCTCTTTTAATAAGCTCAGCAGTTTTTTCTTGGCAAGAAGGCCGTTTGTTAGATTTTTTTTCTCTAGCACTGTCAGTTTTCACCTCAATCTCTGAACATTTGCCAATTGGCAAATAAACGAAAAGACCTGGTAACTGCAGGAAACCCTGTATATTAGCTTCTTCAGAAAATCTTTTTTTATAAGGAACTCTGAACTGCACATGGAGTCTGGAAATACAGACTTTATTATGCTGCAATATTGGAGACTGACGAGTATTCCTATTTTACCTACAGAGTTAGTTTTAATGTGTAGAAATTAAATGTGGTCCTCAGACATAAGGACATATCTCTCTGATCTGGACATCACTAGAACCACTCCTTCCAGACTGCAAGTGTTGCAATGGTAATTTGGTTTGTCTGCAAACAACAAGCAATTCAAGACTTCTAGTGGTCCAGGTCATATACTAGACACAGCTGTTCTAACTCAACCCAGAAATCTAACACAAGTCTAATGCTTGCAGTGCATTTTCCATTTTAACTAGCACTTCTCAACAAACCAGTGATACCCTATGTCGTACAACTGAAAATGTCATTTACCCTCTTTCATGATAAAAAAAAAAAAAGTAATCCTTTGCCGTCTTGTCTTTTTCCTGCGTATACCACTAGAGGGTATTACTTACTATTACAAATAACCAAGCTGATAGGCTAATTCTTAGATTACATAGGAGAATGTAAGACATTCATGAGTAATTATTAAGCTTAAGAAGCATCTTGAGAAAACTCCTGGGTTGGTTTTTTTTTCCCCAGCTTCTACCCTATCATTCCTTCTGTGTTTGAATACTGATTTTTAGAGTCAGGTGATCCGTTTTTCCATTTATCAGCATAAGCAATGTTATGATTGCATCATTTATTAAACGTTGCACAGTTGGATGCTGTGCAAAGCATATCAATATAAGGCTTAGAATGCAGTTACAAGGACAATATTTGTCCTTTAAGGAGATCTTTTACCTTAGCAAGAAGTGCTGCATTATTTTTTCAATATTTTTTTTTTAGTTACTGGCATAATACCTCTAAGTTACATGAACTAAAACCTAAGGGTGGGAATTATAGTTTTTGATTTGATAAAAACAAAACTTCTGTTGCTTTCACTCCCAAAATTTCTTTTCATCTGAGCATGATGTGGCTGTTCGTGGTATGCACTGTCTTCCTTGCATGTGTTTTGTTTAGGTAAAAACCCCCGGAGTTTAGTTTAGCTTAATCATCCTGATAATTTAGCAGTAGCTCATTTTAGTCCAGCATGTACCTTTTCAAGCTAATACATAGGCTAAACAATAATAAAATTGCTTTGCTTTACAACTGGCAATTTTATCTAATTCGGCAAATATAGAGAGCTTTGTTCTTGTTTACTACAGTTACTTATAAAGAAATTACAGGAGACATTACAGATTGATACACAGAGCTATAGTTGTTATTGATTGGTTTTCCTATCAGGAATGATGCTTCAGAAACTCAGCCTTCAAGAGCCTACTTAAACTTAGTGTTATCTTAAGAAAAACTTGTACTCAAAGGATTCTAGACTGATTCCATATTTTTAAATTTATACATTATCTGATCTTCTAAATATGTAAGTCTTGCATCTTACAGTAAAGAGCATTCATTTTTTACAGCAAGTCCTCAGAGACAGTATAGCACAAGACATTGTGGACAGATGGACAATCAACTAAGAAGCTTGAAGTTATTTCTGGTCTCTAAGTGAATAGCCAAACAACTCTTCCAGAACTCAATGATCAAAATACCAACACTTAAACTGCTGATATATTAGGAAGTCCAGAAGAATAATAACTAGGTTTCTTGATGATCTATTTTCCTATTTCCTGCCAGCACAGAGGTAAAGCTGTATAGGCATATTTGCTAGACTTGTAATTAGTGGAATTGTATCCTAAAGTATTTCAGGCTTCCACATTTGGAGAAGTGATTATAATTGCTTCAGGTTTTGTTTCATAACTGCTTTCACTACTGTATTTCTTCTCCAGCTGTCTACGCCCAAATCCAACATATCCTTTCCCATTTCCTCATGGTTTAAATTGGGGTCATTAATTTTGCATTGGAAGCATACCCAGTACTTGATTTGAAACAAATAAGGATTCTCATTTTAAATCCTTGACAGAAATGTGCTTTTCCTTACTTAGAAACCAGCCACATGTACAATTTATTTGGCATTCAACCCAACTGATGGGGTCAGAAGCTTCTGGTGAAAGGAAGAAGGAGCAGCTGGGCATGGAGAAAGAGAGACGGGATCTTCTCAAGGGAATATTCTGCCAACTGAGTTTTTATTTCATCAGCAGATGATATGCTTTAAGAGCTCTCCACCTCCTCGGTTGTGCTACAACTATTTGGCCATGCTCTGAGGGTGGAAGCTGCCAACAGGTAAGACAAAGAACATAGCAGTTACAAGGACAATATTTGTCCTTTAAGGAGATCTTTTACCTTAGCAAGAAGTGCTGCATTATTTTTTCAATATTTTTTTTTTAGTTACTGGCATAATACCTCTAAGTTACATGAACTAAAACCTAAGGGTGGGAATTATAGTTTTTGATTTGATAAAAACAAAACTTCTGTTGCTTTCACTCCCAAAATTTCTTTTCATCTGAGCATGATGTGGCTGTTCGTGGTATGCACTGTCTTCCTTGCATGTGTTTTGTTTAGGTAAAAACCCCCGGAGTTTAGTTTAGCTTAACCATCCTGATAATTTAGCAGTAGCTCATTTTAGTCCAGCATGTACCTTTTCAAGCTAATACATAGGCTAAACAATAATAAAATTGCTTTGCTTTACAACTGGCAATTTTATCTAATTCGGCAAATATAGAGAGCTTTGTTCTTGTTTACTACAGTTACTTATAAAGAAATTACAGGAGACATTACAGATTGATACACAGAGCTATAGTTGTTATTGATTGGTTTTCCTATCAGGAATGATGCTTCAGAAACTCAGCCTTCAAGAGCCTACTTAAACTTAGTGTTATCTTAAGAAAAACTTGTACTCAAAGGATTCTAGACTGATTCCATATTTTTAAATTTATACATTATCTGATCTTCTAAATATGTAAGTCTTGCATCTTACAGTAAAGAGCATTCATTTTTTACAGCAAGTCCTCAGAGACAGTATAGCACAAGACATTGTGGACAGATGGACAATCAACTAAGAAGCTTGAAGTTATTTCTGGTCTCTAAGTGAATAGCCAAACAACTCTTCCAGAACTCAATGATCAAAATACCAACACTTAAACTGCTGATATATTAGGAAGTCCAGAAGAATAATAACTAGGTTTCTTGATGATCTATTTTCCTATTTCCTGCCAGCACAGAGGTAAAGCTGTATAGGCATATTTGCTAGACTTGTAATTAGTGGAATTGTATCCTAAAGTATTTCAGGCTTCCACATTTGGAGAAGTGATTATAATTGCTTCAGGTTTTGTTTCATAACTGCTTTCACTACTGTATTTCTTCTCCAGCTGTCTACGCCCAAATCCAACATATCCTTTCCCATTTCCTCATGGTTTAAATTGGGGTCATTAATTTTGCATTGGAAGCATACCCAGTACTTGATTTGAAACAAATAAGGATTCTCATTTTAAATCCTTGACAGAAATGTGCTTTTCCTTACTTAGAAACCAGCCACATGTACAATTTATTTGGCATTCAACCCAACTGATGGGGTCAGAAGCTTCTGGTGAAAGGAAGAAGGAGCAGCTGGGCATGGAGAAAGAGAGACGGGATCTTCTCAAGGGAATATTCTGCCAACTGAGTTTTTATTTCATCAGCAGATGATATGCTTTAAGAGCTCTCCACCTCCTCGGTTGTGCTACAACTATTTGGCCATGCTCTGAGGGTGGAAGCTGCCAACAGGTAAGACAAAGAACATAAATGTTTTTATATGTAATAAAAAGGTAAAGTGTTACCACGTCTCCATGCTTCCTAAACCAAATGCAGTTGTAGGGATGTAATACGCCTGATATGAGGGTGGAAGCTGCCAACAGGTAAGACAAAGAACATAAATGTTTTTATATGTAATAAAAAGGTAAAATGGTACCACATCTCCATTCTTCCTAAACCAAATGCAGTTGTAGGGATGTAATGCGCCTGAGATGATTGTAGGAAGTTGAAGGCCAGTCTTATCAGACAACATTAATGATCTTGAACAAGTCACCTTTTTCTCATATGTAAGTAGAACATGGAATCTTTTACCTAGAAGATCTGGCCTTGTTCAACCACAGTTACTGAAACTGAGGGGGGGAATTACTGGAAGGATGCACACACCCTGCATGAATACAAGCTCAGAACAGCTAATTTGTGGCAGTTCTTTCCAAATGAAAGCCTCTCTGTGCCTTAGAATCCTCTCTGGATGGGAAGGTGGGTTTGCTGGTTCTCCAGCATCAGTCCAGCCCCATGCAGTACTGCACAAAAATTGCTTTATAATGAAATACTATTTATTCCTGACATGTTTCAACTCTTTTGAGATTTTAGTACTATCCATACAAAATGAAAGCAAAATCACTATGTATTTGACCTAGTACATTTTATTTTTATTATAACAAAAATTATAAATCAATAAAATGCAGCTAGCTTGTGGCTTTTGTAATAACTTTTTAAACATCATTTAGCCTGTTATTGCAAGTCCAAGTACTATCTTTTAATACATATTTTGGCCATGGCTAAACACAAAGCGATCCAAGTCTGTTCAAACGACAGAAGAAAACATAGTAACCTTCAGATCTATTGTAGCCTATCTACATGTGTTTAAAACTGACTCTTGTTGGCAGATGCAAGCATCTAAACCAGTAGTAATGAATCAAAGGTATAGCTACTAAGTAAGCTTCCCTAGCAATGGATGAAATATTTTTGCATGGATGTGAATTTTCACATGGTGTTATTCATCTCTGAGTCTACGGTTTTGCTAGTATTGCTGTACATGATTGAACAGCTGTTGTTTTCTACCCAGGAGATGGCTGTACTTCAAAGGCTGGTAAAGCGATACCTGTACATGTATTCAGGGCTTACTGTAAAATCCTTTTGTGTTATTGATGTTATGAGACTTTCCTGGATGATTTTGTCTAAAACATAAGAATGACACTGGATGAGTCTTTCATTTTATATGATTTGAACTCTGCTAAACATCTACAAAGACACAGCCCGTATATTCCAATCCAAACACCTCAGCTGGCAGTAGTTACCAACGTAGGAAGAAGAACAAAGAGAAAAAAAATGACCATGTTGTGACTGAGATTTCAGAAAAGGCAGAGCATGAAAGAAAGACAGCAAAGCTGGAACAAGACTGTACAACAGTCCAGTTAGACACTTTACGGCAGTCATCTTAAATCTATTTCTCCGTTTTAAATGTTTTTTGCTTTCAAGCACTGCTTCAGTTCACATTGCCGGCCCCAAAGCAAAACGAAAAAAACAAACAAAAGCACAAATTAAACAAAGTCATGAGACCGAGCTAAAAAATCACACTATTTGCAAAGGTTCCTAGCACGTCTGGGCAATGAGTGCAGTTATTTTGTCACGCCCTTGCCTACTGCAGCCGGACACGCTGACTGCCACCGCCAGCCTTCCCAAACCTGAGTCAGAGCAGGCAAAGGCCCGCGCTGAGGTCACCCCGTGCCAGCCTCCCTCTAAAATTCAAACGGCTCACGCTGCACCACCCGCCAAGTGCTCGCCCAGCCCCTGAGGCCTGCTGAGTCCTTTCCGGGGTTTCCTTCCTCTTCAGCAGCTGCAACACCATCTTCCCTCCCGCCCTCGCCCTGACACACAGGGCTTTGACGCCCCTTATCTGGGAACAGGGCTGTATGAGACAGGAAACCCTCTCTTAGAGCACGTAGGAAGTTACCTCGAGATCAGAGGAGATTATCGCAGTGGTCCATTTTGTTCCTCAAAATAAATAATCAACTAATAAAACAAGGAAACCTCAGGGAAGGTGGCTTCTCCTTCCCAAACCAGGGTGTCTGGCTGCAGGGCAGCCCACCCAGCGAGATGTGGGGAAGGGAGGGAGGCCCAAGGCAGGGCAGGGGAGACCCTGGAGGGAAGGTGAGTGTACCTCAGGGAGCCATGGCAAAGCCAGTGGCCGGCAACACCGAGGAGGGAGGATGTGCTGAAAGACGAGATGAAGATGGGAGAGTCATCCTCAGATGCTTCAGCCCAAGCACTGGGCAGAGTTTTTGGGGGGCGACCTGTGGTAAAGCGCGCCTGCCTCACGCCAGGGAAGCGGTGCGGAGGAAGGACGGCCCTGCCCTCTGAGGGGCTGCAGAAGGCGCGGGGGCTCTCACAGCCCGCCTAACTCAACCCACCAGCGGGGCCCTTCACCTTCATTCTCCCCTCAGCCAGGACTGCCCTGCGGAAGGTTTGAACGACTCCAGCCCACAGGGGCTGGGGAAGGAGCGAGCGCAGCCTCCATGCGCCGCGCCGGGGGGATGGCAGCGGCGCGGTGTCCCCCTCAGCGCGGCCGCCCTCTCCCTGAGGCGGGCACAGCCCCCGGCCTCCCCGCGGCCGCCGGCGCGAGCCGCAGCGCGCGTGCGCGGGGCGGTGTCTCCGGAGAACTCCTACCGCCCGGCGCCGCCGCCATTTTGGTGCTCGGCTCCGAGAGGGGAGGGAACCCGTAGGAGAAAGCGGGAGCCCGGCGCTTCTGCCTCCCCCGCCCCCCCTTTCCCTCCCCGTCTGGCTCCGGCGCTGAAGCACCGTAGCGGGCTGTCCTCGCCACCTTCCCGGGCCGCCTGTCCTTGTCAGCCGCCGCTGCTCTTCGCCACCCGCCCGGCCGGGCCCGCCGCAGGCCTGAGAGAGAGGCGGGAAGGATGCCCTGCACACCCCGCCGCTGAGGGAGACTCGGGGGCCCTGACCGCCGCGTCTGGCTAGCCCCACCCCAGCCGCTCCTCGGTGCTCCGCTTCCAGAGGCACAGAGCTTCCTTCTCCCTTATTCCCCTTTTCCCTGGGCTTCCTATCCGCTGGGCTGAGCGCTAGCCGCTTCCTCCTAGCCCCCTGCCCGCTCCGCCTCCCAGGCCTCCTTGCCCAGGCCTTCCCTTCTCCGGGTCTCTTCCTCCGCCTGGGCCTTCGGGCTTTGCACCTTCCTTCCCCCCCTCCCTTCCCCTTCCCCGCCCGGAGCCATGTCCTCCGCCGCTCGTTTCGATTCGTCGGACCGCTCCAGCTGGTACGTGGGCCCGGTGTCCCGGGCGGAGGCACAGACGAGGTTGCAAGGGCAGCGGCATGGCATGTTCCTGGTGCGGGACTCGTCCACCTGCCCGGGGGACTACGTGCTGTCGGTGTCCGAGAACTCCCGGGTTTCCCACTACATCATTAACTCCTTGCCCAACCGCCGCTTTAAGATCGGCGACCAGGAGTTTGAGCACCTGCCCGCCCTGCTGGAGTTCTACAAGATCCACTACCTGGACACCACCACCCTCATCGAGCCTGCGCCCAGGTGAGTGCCACCCTCCCTCCGCCCCACCCACTGCCATCTTTGCTCGAGGTGGCGCAAGGAGGGAGGGTGTCTTGGTCCAGCCTAGCAGCTCCAGGATCTTATCACTGGATGTAGACTAAGGAAACATTTGGTTATGGCCCTTGCTTGAAGCTCTTTCTAATAGTGGTCCTTAGCCCTCTGGATCTCAGTGACCATTGTGGTTTGCTTTCAGTCAGATCATGCACAGGGCCTGTCCGTACAGTGCATGTACACATATTGAAAGTTACGTCTCCACCACTGGCTGTAATTGCCTTGCAAGAGGGTGTGGTCGTGCTTTGTGTCAACCTTTTCTTCTGGTATTGTCCTTCTGTTCCTGGCATGGTTGAGAAGCTGGTTCACAAGTCTTCTCTATGATTGAAGTGTAGCTGCTGAGCTTAACTTGCTGTCTACCCCTGCATCCACACTGATTGCAACAGAACAGGCCTTTATGTGATTAGACTTGCTACACCATGTTAAGTCAGCTTTAATACATTCTACGACAGCATTTTCCAAACTTCCAGAGTGGCATTTCCACCCCCAAAAAAATGTAAAACATTTATTTGTCACAGTTTGGTTATGGAACTGTTCATCTATATCTGCATACACTACATTGAGAAATGCTATTCTAGGAGGGTGGGAAAATGTGACTTGGCTATGAGCTCATTCTTTGTCCTGTTCCCAGCGTGGGACATACCTGCAACTTGCATCAGTAAACCACTTATCAAGAACTCTAGAACACATTCCTTATTTTTAATTAAGAAAGCCTTTCCCAGTGTCTTATTTCAAAGCTTTTGGGCTTCCTGGATAAAATGAAGTGAAATAAAAGCTAGAAAAATTGTGACACATTAAAAAAGAAATTCAGATTGGTTTTCTTCTAAATTCTGCAGTTTAAAATCATACTATGTTTTGCATAGAATAGAACTATGTTTTGCAGATTAGCAAATTCTTAGCAGAGGAGAATAAGGTTTATAGGCACAATCTAACCTTGGCATAGGCCAGTACTTAATGACAATCAGCATCTTGTCAAAGGTTGACAATAGCTTGTCAAGTTGAAAAACTCAAGTGGTCAAAAAAAGTCTTTCTGTAAAGCTGTCAGGTGATGGGAGGGATGTGATAGAAAGCACTATCTTCAAGAACTCATAACAGTTGCTGAGAAGTCTTCTGCATAATGATTATGCTGTGGCTAGAGAGATAGGTAGGTGAAAAAAAAATCACCATTGCAGGAACGCTTAAATGGAGGTGTCCAGTGTTATGTGCAGGCTTGAACTTGTGGACAGTTGGGAGGGAAAAACAGTCTACACAGAAGCAATCTTTACACTTATCTGTGTTCTCCTTAACCTGGATAATGTTGTGCCTTCCTGGATGTAAAAACTTAATTCATTTATAGTGATGACTGACTTGGATTCGTCAAAACACTTGAAAACTTAGCTGATTCCACTTGGTATTTGTTGGGAATTTTGCGTGAAACGTTTTATGAACATTTTACAGTACCACCTTATTTTCAAGGTTTTGATTGCATATTGTTCTCTCAGTGTACAGAGACAGATGGGACCTAGCCTACCATGAAATGACAAGCTTTTTTATGAAGCAACAAATGGGATCAGCTAGGTGGTTTTCCTTAGCATGATTTTTATTCAAAGCTCTTTTTTTAAAAATCAATGACCTGGTTGATGGTTTGAAATTCTGTTTAAAGGAGACTTACTGCTGCAAGAGGGAGGATGAGAGGAGGCATTTCTGGATATTTTTTCTTAAATTTGTTTTTAGTTAATGAATTAGATTTAGAATAGGGGTGGACAGGTATGTGCTTCAGGACTGTTACTACCAATTCTTGTTTCCCTGGCATTTTGAGGGGAACATCACACACAGGTGCTTGAGCTTTTAAAGGCTACTGATTCTTTTAATTTCATAAAGTACAGTATAAAGAGGTGGTTTTTGTGGTAGGATTAAGTAATTTGTGTATCTAGCCATACACTACTTTTAGCCCTTGGAGATGACACTTTAAACTCACAAAACAGTTGAAAACTGACTGTTTTAAGCGTTCTGTTTCTTTTGTGTCAATACTGAGCTCTGACCATCATTGCAGATATTCCTGAGCTCTTGCTTGTACAGAGTGGGTGCTCTCTAAAGGGTTCCCCCTCTCCCCAGGCTTTAGTTGCTGCAGGGTGTCATAAAGATGTGCGTATCTTTCAATTTAGGGCTTCTGGCATACCTTACAAAAATCACAGGGATTTGACTTCCATCTTATTTTGCAAGTAGCAAAAGAGAATTGAAGTAGGCTAATGACATGCATTCTTGCTATCATAGCTCAGATAATAAGTATGCGCTATGGCCTATATATGTTAAGATTTGTGACAGCTGCTTTGAATAAAACGTATAAAGTTTATGGTGAAAATAGATTGCAGTGAAAATAGTCTCATTTGATGAGCAATCTTACGTGTTGTCACAGACAATGATGTGACTACTGAACAGATGATGGGCAAAGTAATAAATAATGATGTGAATAAATTAAAAGTAATATGATTAATAAAGCAAAGGGATGTTTCTAGATGGTTCGCTTTTTCACTTCTTACTCCATTCTTACCAGTGGATGTATTTCATGTTGTCTTTTATGACGATGTCACCTTTAGGTTATTAGGTATTTAAATGTGCAGTAAAGATAAGTACTTTGAGGCTAATAATTTTTCTGTTGTGTTGTAACAACCCCTTGAGAGTTGAAGTTGCAAAAATTAGGGAGCTCAATTCCTTACTGTTTTCCAGAGAAGAGGGGAAAAGTGTTGTCTCCTAAAAACACAGGATCTGCCTATCTCTGTTCTTAAGGAAAGGAGTTTTTGTATAAATGTGACTGACTGTCCCCAAAATTCTTCATCTTAGTAGGATTCAGTTAGAAGGATGCTGTACTACTAATCAGAAATATAACATTGGACTTCTAGCTTTTAGTTAGAAAACTAAGTTTTTATCATACCCTCCTCTTACTTTTTTCCCCTTTTTCCACTATGCTCCCTCAAATCTGGTATTTAGAATTACTAAATTCTTTAGAAGTGGGTGCTGAAGTTCATGTAGATGTGATGAACTGAAGAGGATTGTTTAGCTCTCTGAGAGCCCTTCCACCCTAAATCACACAAATAATTTTAATTTATGTGTCATGACTCTCATAACTTAAGCTATATAATTAATTTTATTTTATCTTGAGATCCTCACAAGAATCCACAACAGGTGGATGAAGATTTTGCATTATTTCCCCCAGTTTTCTGCATCCATGATAGATTTTTATGGGATTTCTGTTTTTTTTATTGCGCTTTATTTGGTTTGATTTGGGTATTTAGGTAATTGCTTGAGAGCATGAGTTACTCACTAAATGCCTCACAGTGCTACCAAGCTAATACTTTTGTTACAAAGCTGAATAAGTAATTCTCCTCTAATTGGTGTTCCTACTGTAAACTTGGTACTTAGCTTTGTTACTGGAAATAGAAAACAATAGCTATTGATTATACTAAATCTTTTCTAACTGTTTTCTAAACTTAGGTATCCGAGTCCACCAATGGGATCTGGATCTGCCCCTGCTATGTCCACTGCAGAAGAAAATGTGGAGTATGTTCGGACTCTCTATGACTTTCCTGGCAACGATGCTGAGGATCTTCCATTTAAAAAGGGCGAGATACTGCTAATTGTAGAGAAGCCTGAAGAACAGTGGTGGAGTGCCAGAAACAAGGATGGTCGGATTGGGATGATTCCTGTTCCTTATGTAGAAAAGCTAGTCAGATCTACTCATGGGAAGCATGGAAACAGGAATTCCAACAGTTATGGTATTCCAGAACCTGCCCATGCCTATGCTCAGCCTCAAACCGCAAGTCCCCTTCCCTCAGTATCCAGTGCACCTGGAGCAGTGATCAATCCTCTGCCATCTACACAGAATGGACCAGTCTATGCCAAAGCTATCCAAAAGAGAGTACCCTGTGCTTACGACAAGACTGCGCTGGCATTAGAGGTAAGTTTTTCCTCTCAGGTCTTACGGTTTTCAATAGTTTTATAAAATAAGAAACTAAAATTTGTTAGTGGCAGTGTTGGTGTGGATGACTTCACATGGAGCCTGCTTATCTATGTCAAAGAACTCCGAAGAAGTTAGGTTACATTCTGAAGAAAGATCTACAAAAATTGCTTCATCTATACCACTTCCTTTAAGTGACCAAGTTACTTCAGGCCCTGTATTTACCCTCTCTTCTTGCCTGTTCCACATGGCAAATATGTTACAAGGGTAGTGGAGCGTACACATCCTGCTCTGGAAATCAGTGCTAGCAAGAGGGTGACTTTGCTCCTCCCCTTAATCTTGGGGAAAGAAAGAGATGTTTCATTAATCATTGCAGTATTCCAGGTTGAGAACTGGCAGTAGCATCCTTCAGAGAAAGGTAAGGATTGCTGATAAACGTGGACTTTCTGATACTCAAATATATCTCTCACTACAGCTGAGGATCTGGGCAGAAATATATCAGAAGTACTCTAGTCCCTTTTACTTTAGTTTTTAGAAGTACAATTTGAGAAATCTTAAGACTTAAATTTGGGGCAAGGGGTTAGATGAAAGGCTGTTGTGTAGCCTCTAAACTTGTGTTAAACCTTTAAGTTCCTGTGCCTGCCAAAGCATTTTTTATTTTATTTTTATTAGGGATGTCTTTAAGACTAGAGCTTTATTCTGTAAATGGTAAAGAATTCATGTTACAATTGTAGTTCATCTAGCAGAAATGATGGATTGGATGAAGTGTTTAAAGCTATATCCAGACCACTGAGACTGTTACTTTTACATTTATGCTGAAGTCTCGTTAACTGATAGTTCAAAAATGTGTCACCTGGAAAAAGTGCTAGTCTCAAAGATGAAATTTGAGCGTGCTGCAGTACACGTAAATGCAAGGAAACAAGCAAAGGAAGCAACAGGATTTTAGCAAGTAAAATGATAGTAGTTTTAAAAATACTTTTGAACTTTTCCTGTTGCTTTTGCTCCATTACTTTTCAAGTTAAAGCTGTTACCTGTTGCTGATGCTTTTGGCTGAAATTTGAAAGGTTTTATTTGTGACTTTGTTATTCATAATAATTGCCCTAAGTGGTTTTCCTCCTGTAAAACCTCTACAGGTGATTTACAGGGATAAAAGTTAAGTTAAATATGTGTCACTGGATTTTCCTTGAGTCTTATGAAATCTAGCGGCTTGTTATTTGTGAACAGTGTGTGAAAATTATCGTAGAGCAAAGTGTAAATTCACTGCCAACTGCACTGTACAGAAGATTCCTGCCAAAACTACTCATGCTTCTGAAAACAAAGCAAGGCAAGCGATTGATTTTGTTATGTTATCAATGTGTCATGGAATTACTTCAGAGAACTTGCTTTGCTGCAGGGTAGCAGGAGCACTTGGGAGGATGGCCCTCACAAACAGATTTTTCTGCCTTGCTCTTTAGTGACCTAGTTAATTCTGTCATTTCAGCTAGTCTACTGTACCTGTAGGATTCATTCTGTGACCAACATGTAGGTTTGAATTGTTTTGAACCTTCAAATTGCAGAAGTTTTGTTTGAGGGACTCTTTTCTTCCACTGAGTTCTAATCGCTTGTTGCCTTCATGTCTTTGGGTCTCCCACCACTGGCATATTTTGTCTTCCTATGTAGTCTGTTTTCTTTGCAAATGCATCTGAGCCACCATGTGGCTTCTCAAGAGGCTTCAGAAGCAGAATTCTGGGAACTGATCTACATTTTCATTAAAATCAGCAATTGCAGCTTCTCCATACCTATCCGTGCACAGGGAACTTCAGCAACCTCATTATAGCAATATATTTTTTGTCACATGTACTACTCAAAAAAAATCCAGCTTTTTTTCATGGTCTTCCTTTATATTGACTAACACCTGCTGGGACCTGATGATGTATTTAATCCCAACCTCGTCAGGGCTCTACATGTCACTAAATAAAGTGGACTATTTGAAGCTTCTGTTTTTGTAAGAGCACTGAAAGTAGCTAGTGGTAGAGAAAGAACAGGTTATGGGAATATTCTGGGGAAGAAAATTAATGGTGTTCTTTTAGAATAATAATATTTGACAGTACTCCACCTTAGTATAGGTATACTCTAAGTCACAATTCAGCTTGTTAATGTAATTATACAGTGTCTGATTGTGTAATGTCATTTAAATTGATACAGCATTATGTGAGCAAAATATCTGTTTGCTGGCTCTAGCTTTGTGTGGTCAGCACACAGTCAGTACTTAAAAGGAAGAGAACACCATCTGGAGTAAATAAAGCTATTGCGTAGTAATCTGCTTGACTTCCTTTTAAGTGGAGGGATGTCATTCTCCTGGGTCCAGCTTGAAAATGGGACAAGCTCTTTGCCTGCAGGTCCAGTTTTTCTGTGTCATGCTATTGTTTACATAAGCTGCTAGAAGTTTTCTTTAAGAAAAGATAAAAACTCATAGCCTGTTACAGGTAAGTTTGTTTTGTAAGCAAGGTATAACTATTTTAAAATTTCTCACACTTTTAAATAGTATTTGAAATGTGACAGTTTAAGGGCAACTACAATGTTGTTCCTGTAAGGATACTAGTTAGTACCGCATTTATTACAGTTTGGACCTTGCTGGGCTACAACTATTTAGCATTCATATTGGTATTATTGAAGTGACAAACATCTAAATGTTGACTTGGTCCTACTGCATTATATACTTTACGTTTATGCTCTAAAATAAACAATTAATTAGTAATCTGCTTATAAGCTAAAATAAAAGTTTTAAGTACAGCTACTATCTCGGAGCATACAGCTGGTATACATGTAACTTTGGGCATTTCCCTGCACCAGTGAACTATTAGTAAAGCCTATGATAAATGATGTGTATTTCTAAGATTTACATACACTGTTGTCAGTTTAGTTAGTTACCTTGGCAGTTCAGACTTAATGTTTTTAATGAAATGATTGAAGCCTGCAGTTCTCTCACTTATATTACAACTAACTTTGCTACTAATGTGTGTAGTATTTTCATGGGTACTGCATTTAAAACAAAACAAACAAAAAAAACCCCCAACAACCAAACCACACCAAAAAAAACCCAGAAAACCAACAACCCAGATCTGTTTCTGTACTTGTGTGCTTGTAGCCAAGAAGCATTTCCTTCCTTTCTGGTGCTCTAGAGGAAGGAATATGAAGGACAGGGATACGGTGTCATGTATTTACTGGGACTATATTGCAGGGTTATTTACTGCTGTTCTTCAATCCTGCTGCTCTTTGGGAAAACAAGGAGGGCAATTCTGCGTTCAAAGGTTATACAGGATAGAACTTTAAGGAGGTAATGAACTTTGTAAGAGCAGAGGTTCTTTGGCACTGTTACTATGAGAAAGAGCAGCAAAGTCTACCTTAAAACTTCTCAGCATTTAATAACCTGTAGTTTTATAGCCAGCAATAATGTGCTAATGAAGCCTTGTTTTAAGCTGGTGTGCTCTAACCACCATGTGACATGTAGGCAGTGCCCAGTAGGGTAAGTCCTGGTATGTTTTACTTTAAAGGAGCTTATCTCTTCTACACAACAAAGTTCCTTATGTCCAGCATAGGCAGTAGATAAGCTAATGGTTGGTAATTTCCTTAAAAATTAGCAAACTGTTTGAAGGTTGACTGAGGACATGAACAACAAATATTAAATTCAATTACAAAATGGAATGAAATGGCGTAAGGAACCAGAAAATGGGACCAGCAGCAGCCACTAGACTGCCATGTGTTTAGAAACGGTCCTTTAATATCTTGCAAATACTGTAATAAGCATTGTAGACCATTCTGAAGGCAGTAGTAGTCCTAGAGTTTATCTCCAGACTTAACATGGCAGTATTACAGACTCTGAAGATTTGGTTGTTTTTTTTTTAAATAAAAGCTTCACTATATAGCAATTTTTTTATACTAATGATGGCTTCTTCTAGCCCTGTGCCAGCATTATAGTATTAAGTAGTTTATCTGTTCATGAGAGCTCAGACATATCCCTGCATGTTTGCTAGTACAGAGTTAACCCATCACTGAAATGTTTTGGTGAAGTAAATAGCCATTCACCATAATTGTATAACTGACTTACAATATTTCTCTTGAGCTTATTACAATTAGGTTACAGTTAACTTTTTTCCTCTTCAACGGAAAGTTGAGACAAGTAGGCCAAAATGTGCTAGTAATAGAACTTTCTTAATTAGGAAATTAGGCTACTTCTTTCACTAGACAGCAAGCATTGTGCTTTTCTTAAGCCAAGGAAACTCAGTATTGCTGTGTTAAGCATTAAAATGTATCTAAGCCACAAGATCTAGATTTTAAGCAAAATATTGATCCTGTATTTGTGAAGTGTTGATCTGATGACTATTGAATTGAAAGTGACACTGGCAGCAGGACTGTGTCTGTGCTGACATGCACCAACTTTTCAATATACTACCTTGGAAAATACAATTCACAATTACTTCAGAAATTTTTGTGTACAACCTTAATCTTTGTAATTTCCTTTTCTGGTCAAAGTTATTGATGGTTCGTTCCCATCCTGAGAGTGCTGAGCGCCTCACAATAATACACATTCACCCTCAGCACTGTTTGCAGAGGTTGTTTTCAGATGAAACTGAAAGTGCCGTGGCTCACCTAGAGGAGATCCTGTGCTACAGCCAGAGTCAGTGTGGTTCAAGAACTCGGTGGGAGTTTGGAGCTCTAAATTCTGTACAACCAGGACAGCATGCTTAGGCAGATGGACACAGGCCACCATCCTTTAATGAAAAGCAGCACTTTATCTGTAGTGCTGCCACCCAGACTCTGGCAATTGTCCTAGCTGTATTTGAAATGCAAACTTCTATTGTTCTACTCTGTTCCTAGATGAGGCTAGATTAATTGCATCTAGGACTTCAACCTTCTTTGCTGTCCTTTGACATGACATGCTTTCATGTCTCAAGAACAGTTGAAGATCTTTCCTCTGAACTACTTGATTCTCTGGTTTGGACACCAACCATTATTCTGGGCAACATCAGAAATAAAGGATAATTAACCTGTTGGTTTCTTGAATTTTCTAATACCTAAAGCACCAGCTACTACAGTGCCACTTTGTCCTGTGTGCAGTGCAGCTGAACTCAGCCTCTTCTGTGTAGCTCAGCTTTATAACTTTTGGGGACAATGGGATATCAAGTAATTTCTTACAGTTGAGCCTTGTTTATTTTTCTCCAGAACAGGCAGCTCATCTGAACAGTTGTTTCATTTTTGGTACTAATGCTAGTATTACCAAAGAAGGTGAGTTGTGACACTAATTAGGATAATGACTGAGATTCAACACCCCATAAATTCCAGAGCACATTATGTTTTTGACAGCTACTGACCCAGTGGGCTAAAATGATAATTTAGAGTTTTGGTGCATTTTTATATCCTTAAACTTATATTACAGGGCTCTATCAACCATAGAACTATTAATATAAACTTGTTGGAATATCTCTAAACCATGTGGAATTGGTTCACTGTGTGACTAAAATGGCACGCAGAAAACCTCTGCAGTGTATGAATCAGCTTCAAATGGCAGACAGGTATGGAAGAGTCTGGAGTGAATGAAGTAACCCTTCCGACTGGCATGTTCCACAGCTTGTGTTTCCCCAGGGCTTTGAATTCATGCTGTAACAGGGATATAATGAAAGGATGCTATCTAAAATACATTTTGATTTTTATCATTTGGGTGGAACCAAATGGCTGCATTTCAGAAGTATTACTCACTTCAGCAGTTGATACTTCCACAGAGTGATGCTGGCATGCTTTACAAGGGAATTACGTTATCTGAGAGATGCTGAGACTAAGGAAAGCATCATCCTAATTTATAGATAAGGGCCATGAGCTGTCCAGAGTCACACAGGAAGTTTGTGGCAGAGATGAGAATAGAACCAGGTCTCCTGACTCTGTCCTGTGCCTCATCATAAGACAGTCTTCCTTCTGACTGGCTTAAAACTTTGTCTGAAAAAAACTGTGTTAAATAATTTTAGTGGGAGATCACACCTCAGCTGACCACATCATAGATGCTTCTACCAAATACTGCTTTTAGTACTTTGAGGAAAAATACATAGAGGGACTTCTTGACCAGATTTTTCCAGACAGGGTCAAAATGGATGCCTTTAACATAAGATCCATGAATTACTCTATCATGACATCAAAAATCTTCTCCAAAAAATCTTGTTTCAACGTACTGTTTCATTTAATCTTTTCAGGGGAACTACTTTTTTCTTTTTTTTTTTCCTAATAATCTAGCACAAGAGGATATTCAGAAACTTTCATTAATAAAACAAACAACACTGAAGAAAAATACAGTTATTGCAATTCAGTTTACTATCCTAGTGGTTCTTGGCCTGTGAGAGTATTTTTGGAGTAGCTCTTAGCAGCGAGCACTCTTGAATGGCAGATATTGATTTGTAGCAATTTTGCCCACCCAGCAGCCTACAGAACACTTTCCATTGTTGATTTAGGTGGAAGTTTGTTGCAATGCAATAGACTTACATTGTAAATATTTTTTTTTTTTTACACTCTCCTGAAACAAGACTTCCAAACCTGTTCATATTGTAGAGATCGTTTGGAGTCTAGAGCATTTTCTAGGGCATCAAAATGAATAACGGATTGATCTCTACTGCACGTGAGCAAAATCAAGTTATCAGACTCTCAGAAAATGCAAGTCTATGGTTTTGATCCAGTGTAGTACAGATAGTGATTTTTTTTTTTTTCCTTCCATGAGTAAAGTGTTTGAGAGTAGATTAGTTTTAGGGTGTGGTGCAAATGCAGTTTCTAGTTAAGTTTTAACTGTTGGTGACGTTGGTTGCGTCTTGTTGAATTTAGGTCTAAAATGGAACTTGGATCTATCTTCAAGGGCTATTTAAATCTAGCAGTGTAACTCTGAGTATTTATAGATGTTATCAGCCTTTTCCTAAAGAGACATTTGTTAGGTTCCTCTTTAGGTCATCTTGTTACTATTTTAAGCTTTCTCTAGCCTTTCTCTTCAGTGAAAAGTCTGGCAAACTGTGCTTTTTAGCAAATAAGCAACTAAAGCGTGCTGCAGTAGTCTGTGAAGAGATGAAAACCAGTCAAATTAATGCTTTATGTATGTGCTAACTATCATGGGCAGTGTATAACTACTTAATGGTATATGCTGGCTTCCTGTTTGAGTTCAGGAACAGCACAAGTTAAGATGTCCATTTAAGAAGGTAATAGAGTCCAAGAGCTTATGGGAGATCAGAGGGTCTTGTCCTCTCTCAAAAGCACAAGATTACAATTGGTCCAAGTGTGCCAGCCTCGAATTTGAGGTGGGGGAAGCAACACATTTTGCTTAAATGCCTCATTTCATTCTAATATGCAACATAAAACTTAAATGTCTAAAAATAAAAGTTTGAGAAAACTTATTTTAAGAGATATAATACTGAGTGATCGCCAATGAGTTTATTATAGTATCTTGAACTTCACTTAAGGATTCTTGCTTCTGAGTGATCTTCAAAAAATATTTATTGGAGCAATGGTAAGTGGTTTAAACAGGCTTCAGATCATCTAGTGACACACATACTATTTTGTAAACTCGGGGTTTCTTTCTTTAAAGGAAAAATATAGAGGTTTTACCTGAAAAATTTTAATCTAATGCCCTTGGCCAAGGTTCTTAAACTATCTGCATCAGTTCTAAATTTTAATGCTATTTAAATAACCTACAGTATGTGTAACAGTTTGTCTATCGGGACCAAAATGTACTTTTTCCTTAAATAAGAAGATCAAAGCTAGTTGCCTTTGGATTTCACAGAAGTGGCTTAGTCAGCTGAGATTCAACTACAAAGAGCTTGGGATCTAGTTTAGAGAAGAAACTTGCTAACTGTTTGCCATTGGGCATAGGCTGGTTCTGCTTGTTGTGAAATTAGTTATTAGCTGCTAATGTCAGTTTTCTAATATTTACTATAGTTACCACATAGAGTAAATGAAATAAACAGGAAGGGAGGTGTAAAGTTAAGAGCTGCTGCAACAGACCACACGTTGAGCTATTCTGAAAAATTTAAGGGAGAAATGACTATTTAATGAGTCTTAAATGCTACTTGTCACATTCTGTATTTTGCTAATTCTAATTAAATACAGGTATTGAACAATGATAAGAGTATAACTTATCAGCCCAAATGATGACGTTCCTTGCTTGATCATAGTTTAGCTCTTCTCGTCTTTCACCACCAAATAGGAAGAGACTCAGTTATAGTAGGAAAGGCCTGACATGTCATCGTTCCTGTTTCAAATTCTTTGGCAGGAAGCAGAGGTGAAAACAACAACTAAAGCTAGAATCTGTACGTCTAATGCTTTAAAAAAAAAAAGTTTGCTTTTGCCTGCTTCAGAAACTACAGAAGCTCCTTACACTGTGATAGTCAGAACTAGAACTTCAAGTAATGCTTTCTTTGCCATAGGAATCTCTCTTTGAAAAAACTAAATTTCCTTTGAAGTCAGGCAGCTGATGCTAAGATCAGCGCGAGTGCTGTGCTCTTTTGAATGGATGTTGCATCTCATTACTGAGGGTAGCTTTAGTGGTGTTAATTTATATCTAAGTGAAATAAATTGTTGCATTAAGTTGTAGGCTTTCTACAGGAAAAGGTGTAGTTCAGCAATTTGTCTCAATATGTAAATACACATTTAGTTAAGAGTCTGAAAGACTGCAAACAACATTATCGCATTTAGCAGCAAAATGTTGGTATTTTAATTAAGTAAAAGTAACTTTTCAATTAAACCTTACTCTAAGAAGAGTGTGGGGCTTTTTTCCCTATGATGGACTTTTATTTGTTGTTCCTCTTCATTTGATTTGATTTGTATCAGAAGTGAGATTCCCATGTGTGGTAACTTCTCTTTTTTTTTTTTTTAACACCGCAGGTTGGAGACATTGTGAAGGTTACAAGGATGAACATAAACGGTCAGTGGGAAGGAGAAGTCAACGGTCGAAAAGGGCTCTTCCCGTTCACACATGTCAAAATATTTGACCCTCAAAACCCAGATGAGAATGAATGATTCCCTTTGCCCAATTTACACTGCTGCTTCGTTTTCCTGGCTATCATTAGCGTCGTTTGAGGTGGGATGGTGACTTAATGGCACATTGCTAGCATTGCCCAGTTTCCAGCTTGCTGCAGTTTGACGGTTCTTTTAATCTACATTTGGAATACGTACAATGAAGTCACTGCCTGACCTTCATACCATAGTTGCATCATCCAGAATTTAGTTTCACTTTTAAAACTCTCTTGGGCCTTAAGCTGCAGAAGACTGAACCAGTACATAGCAGAGAAGTATGGAAAGAAACCCTTTCCTGTTGGGACTGCCATGGACTTTTTCTGGCTTGCTCAGTAGGAAGAGCCCTAACCTTAGATCAAACATGCAACTTGTGCATTACTGTCCAACAAAAAGCAACAACAAAAATGCAATTTTAGGACTGAAGATGACTTAGTTTTAAGAGAATCTGTCCTAAGGTAGTACATTTAAAATGATGGTCTCTTTAAAGGACAATAATTGAAGCTTATATATTCTAAGCGGTTGTATTAGAAGCTGCTCTTCTCTGTTAACTCTTAAGCTTGTTGTTGACCTTCCTGAAACAGTGTGTGTTAAATGCAAATAACCATTGAATGAGCTGCATTGAAGCAGAGACATTTATTTATAAGGAAACTTAGGAGGGGTTGATACTTGTAACCTGTTTTGACATACTTCATGCATTTCTGTTGATTTTTTCAAGCACTAACTGTAGAAATCGAGCTTTAAAGGGAAACACTTTGGCCTGGTCTATACATAGCTCTTCTGCAGTGTTGAAAGTGTAGTTTTACTAGTATAGAAGTGCTTGTCACCAAGCTCTTACTTGGTAGACTGATCAAATTGCCATTGTGTGGAGAGGTAGGAGAGGAGTGGGACAGAAGAACTTGATAAATACTCATTAAATCCTCTTATTTAAACATACACCCTTTATACCCATTTCTCTGTAAGGCTCCCTTATCTCTCCAAAGTTTCCTAGCTATGCCAGCCCCAGCTCGTTCAAAGCTCTTTTTCAAACACAGTACCTTTTTTCTAGGGTGTCTCCATGTTGCTGTGCTTCTTTTCCAGAGCTGCTTTTGCCTTCTGTTTTATTCTTCCCTCTTTTTCCTTGCTTGCTTCCAAGTCCTTTGCATGCTGCCATCTTTTTTTTTACCCTTCCCATTGAGTTGGCTCTGGTTTATATATGTCTCAGATCCCTCCCCCTCCCAGCATCCTCTAGAAAATGGTTAATTGGGGTCAGCTGCCTGGGTTCCCCATGTGATAAATTAATGCTCAGGCTGGAGGAGGCCACAAAGGTGTCTATTATCAGTATAGCTTCTTTCCCTTTTTCTGTACATAAGCTATACTGCTGTCATTGTACTTACAGTAGGGAACTATACAGCTGCAGCTAAATAAGTACAATTCATGCCACGCAGGTTAAGTCCTTAGCCTGTGTACAGGATCTGAAAGCTGAGGTACAGTGGTATCCTGTGCTGCCTTCTTTAAATGTGTTTTGTAGGTGAACTGGAATGCTCTTTTAAAAATAACGGAACACTGAATTAACAGAATCCACGTCTGCAAAGACTGCAACTGCAAACCCTCCCGTTTCAGACAGCCTGGGTGAAGAAAAATGCCTGTTGTGGGAGCTGACAGGAAAACAGCGGCCCCCATTTGTCAGCTTTTGAAGGCTGTCCATTGTAGCAAAATGAGAAGCTTCACACACCCGAGAATCTCACCAGTTCTTATAAATGTCAAATTATATAAAAGTTGTTGTCTTAAGTTCCAGCATGTTTTCTTGTTGATTTGTGTCGCTTGATCCTAATAAAAGCACGTTGTTCTTAGCTCATGTGAAAGTGCCGTGAGATCCTTAATTGGAAGGCACTGAAGAAATGCAAAAATGGCATTTGCAACCAGACATGAAAAATGCCGGGGTTTTTAAAGAAGTCTCTCTCCGTTCATCTATTAGCTGTTTTCTGTAGTATTGATCAAGTGGCTGACAGTCTAGACGTTCTTGTAGAGCATTTTACTACCAAATTAACTGTGAAGTAGAGTAGCATTGACTGAAGTGTTTGGTGCTGTAAGAGTAATTCTTGACAATAGGCATTGACATTTTGTCTTGCAAAGAAAAGCTATGCAGCTCTCTTAACTAAAGAAGGTCATGTTTTTCCTGTGCCCCAACTATACCTGTAAGTTTACTACATAGATTGTACTACTGAAAGTCATCTTTTGAATACAGAAACTGCACTAAACTCAGTCTGCTGCAGAGAAATCTGATTTCAGACCTGACCTAGTTACAGGCAGCTCTTCAGAAGACTGATTGTAGAATTCTTCTTTTGCATGGTAAATAAATACTGTGAGATTTGAGATCTTGAGCACAGCTTTTGACCTTGATTTTTTTTTTTTTTTTTTTTTACTGAAATAAACATCTTGACTCATCCCCTCATTGAATAAGGTGCACACATTGAACACAAGCATTGTTTTAGGTTTAATTATGTTCTGATACTGCAGGAAAGCAAAACATTTTACCTTCAAAACTATGCAAAATTTGTGTGTAGTGGCATCTGATGCAAAGACAAGAATTCTTAAATTTCTGTGAACCTGGTTTTGGGCCACGGATGAAGGGTGTTTTTCTGAGTAGCAGTGGTGTGGTTCAGGTATGTGAAAGGTGGTGTAAATGTAGCATCCTGACCAGCCCCAGCCGACCGTCACCTCGCTTCAAAATGTGTCTTTGCTGTTTTACTACAAGACGAGTATTTTCATATAAAGACTGCAATTCGATCAGTTTGTGTTTCTCTTTGAAGGACTCTGGATTCTCAATGGCTCGTTGCTCGCTTACACGTGTGCTGTCTGTTGCTTTATGAAGCCTCTCACATTTGAGTGATGCCCTGCCAGTGTCAGTGGTGTTGGGTGTGTCAGGTACCCTGAACGGGAAGCGTGAGCCTGCAAGAGATGGCTTCAATCTATGCACCATTAGAAGTTGTCCCTGCCTTTGAACTAGGAGCTGGTGTAATTACCTGGTGCCACAATAGTTAATTATCATGAAAGGCTTACTGTTCGACTTCCTCCCGCCGTGTACATGTGTATATAGACATTGAAGCCTCTGACCAGTCTGAAAGTTTAAATGAAAACTGTTTTAATCAGTGTCCATCACTGGATAAGCGCTAATTTAATTCATGATTGTTTACAAATTGGGAAAGAATAAACAAAAGGGAATATCCTGTTTGGGTTGGGGCTCTGAAGAGCCTGAGCATTATTTTTGTAAAGGGAAAAACAGCATTCTTTGTGCCATTTCATGTGCCTGTAAAATAATTTTTTATATTGTATTAACATCCTGGGAACGAGTGGGCTGCCTTTGTTTTCTAGTCAAGTTTTCAAGCATTTTCCTCAATAACCCGCATTTGAAAGTGAGACCTGCCTAAAAGACTGCCTTTTGGGACCAGTGAAAGCATTCTTGTATAGTTGTCATTTTCTGTTTATTTGTGTTAAATGAAAGTGTGTTTTTTGGGACAAGGATACAATTATTGCAGTGGGAAAGGTGGCCTTGTATTTGAGACAGTCTTCACTGTGTAAACTTTAAAACACAATATGTAATTTAAAGACCATGATCTTCAGGCAATAATATTGAGTGTAAGCATTTAAAGTTTATTTTGGGGATCATAGCTCGTTTTATTTTTTGTGCTATAAGATTAACAGTATTAAATGAATTATATTCTTAGAATATATGGAGTGTTCTTTCTTAAGATTAGTGCCTTTTTAATTTCTTACTCCACTTATTTCATAGAACTGGTCCCAACATCAAGCCACTGATTTTTTTTTTCCCAGTGCCCTCTTTGTACAGTCTAAATAAAACTTGCCTCAACTTAACAGTATTATTTGTTGTCTTTAGTCTTAAAACCGTGACGATATTAGCAGATTATTTAAGTCCTTACTCTGTCGTTACGATGCCCTGTTCTGTGGGTGAATGGGAGGAGAGTGCCAAACGAAGTTTTCCAGCATCAAAGGAAGAATTAAGCAGGAGAAAAGGCTGTTGCGGGTCTGAGTGGTCCCCTCCTGTCCCCTCCTCGAGGCTGCTCTGCAGGTTCACCTGAACAGCTGTGTCTCTGGTCAGACAGGTTGTCTCTGTCTCCTCCACCCTCACGCCCAACACGTCACTTCCTGTCACTGTATTCAATGCTGCTCTTTCGCTGAGGCTCTTAAAGGTCTCTCTAGAAACCGTGACCTTTTTTACTGTGATACCCTTGACTGTGCTTGTAAGAACGACTGGTTTATGCAGATGGTTTGAATTTTGCTTGTTATTGTTTAGGTAAATAAGGCGTAACCTGTGCCTGTTCTGGAGAGGGGGACGGCTGGTGCTCCAGCCACTGCTGAAAGGTGTCGGCGCAACGCATCAGGTATCTACTTCTGCAAGTTGAAAGCAGGAGGTTGTCTTTTGCCTTTTTACAGTCAATCCAGATGAAGAAGAGCACTAAGTACAGTTTAAGGGTTGGGGTTTTTTTAATATTTGGGATCATTCAGTTAAATTGTTAACATGTTGAAACTTGAGATGATCTTATGTTGGAGAAAACCTGAAGAGGAACATCAGACACTCAACTGCTGCAAAGGAGAAGCTGAAAAAGCTTGCGTTGTTTCCCTGGACTCTGTAGGTATGTTCACAGCCTGGTGTTTGTCTTCTCTGGAGTACAGATTTCCATGTGATGTTAATAAACTGTCATAGCCAACTCTGCATAGTGTCCTATCATCAAATATTTACATCCGACGAGTTACTTTTCAAAGAAAAACAGTATTTCAGGTACACAAGGAGGAAGAGGTGAGGTGCACGCAGCAGGCTTGATAATCCCACAAACCATGTGTGCCTTTTGCTTTCTCACAGAAGCTGGAAGTGCTCGCCCGTTGCTGCAGCTGCTTCTCCTGACGTTTCCAGTAGCTCTTGCTTTTTTATTTATGCAGCAAAACCAAGTGTCCCCTGCTGCGCTGGGCGACTGCTTCCTACAGACGGAGTGACCAGCACGGGGGCCACAGCAGCAGCAGCAGCACTGCTGCACAACACAGCACTGGTGCTGCACACCCCCTAAGGCAAGGGCGGGCCACCAACCCCCACAGAGATGTTCTGGTGACATCCAGGCTTCTCTCACACGAAAACAGGCTTTCCCCAGTTTAAATTTGAATGGTTTAGTTGGGCCAGTCCAACACCAGCCAGTGTAAACCTGAATTTCTAGGTGCAAGCCGGCTGGGGTGAGCTGGGCTCACCAGTTTGTCACTCCCATTTAATTTAAGGGTTTTATTTCTAAACCAGTGCCCCAATAAACACCTCTTTGGGTTCAAGCAGAGGGATCCCTGCCTGAGCTTACACCAGTGG
Source organism: Calidris pugnax (assembly GCF_001431845.1). Taxonomy (NCBI): domain Eukaryota; kingdom Metazoa; phylum Chordata; class Aves; order Charadriiformes; family Scolopacidae; genus Calidris; species Calidris pugnax. The sequence goes on along the minus strand of NW_015090783.1, from coordinate 7,573,022 downwards.
GAAATATGCCTGAATACACTCAAATAAAATGCTGCCACAGCAAAAGAATATGTTTCCTTGTAATTTTTTCCATAATTCACAACGGTGTGGGTTGTCCACGTAGGAAAGCTCCTCAGGTCCGTATTCACCAGCGGGCACGGCTCACCTTGGAGCAGCTGGAGCGGCTTCTGTCCCTTACACTGTCCCCTCTGCCTTTTTTTAGAGGGCAGATCAGCTGCTCCCATAGCAGCTGTTGGACCACAATTCGCAGGTCCCTGTGGTAAGGTGAAGCAGTTCCCATTTCAGGTGACCTTAATACCCCGAGCCGCAAACTGTGGCGGTGACTGTGCAAACGGCTGAGCCCTCCTGCAGCAGGACAAGGAACCATCACAGCCAGCCCAAAGTGAGCTTCCTGCTCCGAAATCCGAGCCCCAAGAGCTTGCCTACACCCAAAGTTGCACCCATGATTGTAACTCGTGGACTGTTGTGTGCCCTCCTTGAGTCAGGTTTATCCATGCGCCGCTCCAGCTGGAGCACCCTGGGAACCCAGCACCCACTGGGTGACCCAGACCCGTCTCTGCTTCACAGGGGTTCCTGCTCCAGCCAGCCATGAGCCTCAGGAGCTAAAAGCTGAGCCACTGCTGCTCCCCGTGCAGTGATGGTGGCTCACCAGGGCACCCAGCAGCCCCTCATGTGCGAGACACAGCCTCACCTGTGGAAGATGCCATCCAGGCTGCGTCTGAGCAGGGAAGGGGGAGTGAGAAGCGACAGGGAATTAACACAGCACTCTCCTCAGATAACCTTCCCAGCACCTGCTCGCTTCATTCCAGGCATTTTGTAACCAGAACCCTCCCTGCAGGAGTTATTAGTCTCACCCGCCGCTGGCGCAGCAGACAATCGGGATCAGAGCTAAATCTGGGGTATCCGTAGGGAACCGGCTCCTGCTTTGTGCGTCCTGGCTGGTCCAACAAGGGCAGCTGAAAGTCAGCGCTGAAAAATCCTCCACTTGTAGATCTTGGTTTAGAAATTAAGCACCAAAGCACAAGAGAAAGTGTGGATCCCGGGGACTGTTACCGCCCCTCCACTGCACTGTGGTCCCCCATCTGCACCATCTAACGAACCCACGCAGAGCCCGGGGCAGGAGGAGCTCTCGCTTGCTCCTCAGAGGGTGGTGGGGGCAGAAAGGCAGCGCTGGACACACCGCTCTGCCCTCCCCCAGCTGCCCCTGCACCCGAGATTCGGCTGCCTCGGGGGGAGCGGTGAGTCAGAGGGGAGGATGCTATTTTGAAAAGACAGAAGGGACTGACATAAGTGAACAACAGGAGCTGGTTTGAAGCTCTTGGCACTCTGCTCCCTCTCAGCCCACCAGCGCTCGGCAGCCAAGCCCAGGCAACGACAGCCCCGGGGATGCTCCTGACAGAAGAAATGACAAACCCAGCCAGGCCTTAGAGCACATTGTCACTATCCCTATCATTAAAAACATAAAAATCAAAGTTGCCCGTTTTTCATTACCGCAAAGCAATGGCCCTGTGTATTTCCAGACTCTAATCTCATGGTTTTTTAATGTATTTTATGTTCCTTTACTAATTTGATCTGGATTATGAAGTAGTTCAGGGGAATCTCACTGGGACTTCCACACGCTGAACCCATTTCTGTAATCTTGGACTGTCTCTTTTCTCCCCTCTTCTTGTGACCAGTGATATCATTAATCCACTGACCTTGGAGAGAAACAGCTTTTCTCTTTCCAGGTATCACAGCTGGTGATCTGGCTCCGAGTCCGCAGCGATGGCCGACACAGGCAGCACTGGGCTGGCTTCCTGCTGAGCATCCAGCCTCACGCACTGCAAGGCACAAAGGAGATGTAATTCACCAGATTTGGCTGCCTTAATGTACAAAAGAGCCACATCCCTCAAAGATCGAATGCCTCCCGCTGCCCCCGACTACCTGGAATAGCCACTCAGCACCTTGGAGAACTAGATCTAAAATTAACAAAGATAATTTCTCTGCAAAAAATAGCACCTTGGCCTGGACATGGGACACGCTGGGGGGAGTCTGAAACAGAAAGGCTAAAATTGGCTCCAGCCTGGGATTCTGCTGGATGGGCTCACACAGGCCTGACACACAGGTAGGATATCAGCGCTATTGGAAACCTCTGGCCAAAGCCATCCCAAACTGCAGGATGTATCCCAGTAGCAACAGAAAGGTTATTTCCAGTACTCAGTAGCAGCTCCTGCTGGTATGGGGCTGGGTGACCCACTGTCACCATCACTAGTAACCATCTGATTGAGGCAGAGGTAGGTGATGGGATAGAAACAGCTCTCCAACCCGGGCTTCTAGCAAAGGTTTGTGCTGTGCAGCAATGGTAGCCCACAGACCTCCACGGCGGTGTTTGTGGTATCAATGCTGGCCTAAATTTAAATAGACAAAAATAAAGACACGTGGGAGAGCAGCCCAGGAACAGGAAGCGTGCACGGTCCTTGACAGGGCAGTGAAGATGTAGGACTCCCACCCATCAGACGTGCAGGGCTGGTGCCTCCCTCGCTGCAGTGCCCTGATTTCAGCCACACACTGCGGTCCCACAGCCCAGCGTGGCATTGGAACAGGAAAATGGAGGGGAGTGGAGGGAGGAGACGATGTACCTGGAGAAGGACAGGCTGATTTAACACCCCTCCCTGCTGCCAAATGCTCCGTGGGCTCTGCAGTCATCACCCAAAATAGAGCCATAGTCTGTGCCTCCTCCAAGAGACAGCCCCTGCTGGAAACGTGTCAGGGCATTGCCGGGGCAGCAGTTTACAGCACGGGGAGCCACTTGGGGAGCTGCTGACACCCCACCCCACTCTGCCTGGCTCCTTTCCCTTTCCCCCACCGTTCAAGCTGCCTGTTGGTGCTTGCTGTAGCCTGGGAACCTGACACAGGGCTCGACCCAGCGAGGAATGTAGGCAGGGTTTGGGCAGGAAGGAGTCGGAAAGTCAGAAAGCCACCACAGGTGGCCGTCATCAAATGCCCAAGACACCCTGGCACAAGGGGTCCCTCCCGGTCCAGCCCCAGCCTGGCAGAGGCTGAGCTGCTCCGAGGTCTCTCCGGGACCAGCCACACTGCCCCAGTGCAGACACATCCTCCCATGGAGAGCAGCTCCTCCTTGGGTAACCACCTCTTCCTTGGGTAACCACCTCCTCCTTGGGCAACCACCTCCTCCTTCGCTTGTTTTGCTGCCAGGGTCTCTCCCGAAACGTGAGCTGCTCCAGCCCCAGCTTGCCCTTGACTCAGCCCCTATCGGCACCCGAACAAGCCGGGTCACGCCAACCCCCTGCTCCAGACACGCCGTGACAGAGGGAGCTCGGTCCCTCCTGCGCTCCAACCACAGAACAGCAACGTGGCCGCTTTCCTGGGTCTCCCCATGTTTTCCACCCCCTTGGGACGCCCTCGCTGTGGCTTCCAGGCCTCAAAACCTTTGCAGCAAATCCCCCCCGCAGGCTGCCCCAGCTCTGCCCCTGCTGTCCCCTGGCAGGTCACACGCAGTCACTGGGTGGCACTGTGCCCCTGCCTGTGCAGCCACCCGGCTCCATCCTCCTCCTCCTCCTCCTCCGCTGGGGGTGCCCGGCAGGAACCCCCAGCTGGGGCAAGGGGCCAAGTGTCCTTCCCAAAGAGCACCCAGGTGTGGCTGCCACCCCACCTCAGCCACGGTGGGAGCCAACAGATGCCCGGGGACCCCAGGAGTCCACAGGGAGGTGACCCCCAGGGCCCAAACGCAGGCTCCCGCTGCCTCCCGACCAGGCTTTCTTTCCCCACTACGGTTATATTTTCATTACCATGGTAAAAGGAGATCAACTGCACCTTTACAATATCCCCCTCCATAAAACTAATAGGCCAGGCAATTGGGACAGCCCTGTGAAGTACTTTATAGTCTGAACTCGAGGAGTTCGTGCCGCATCTCACAGGCTGTCCCAACCCCAAATCCCGGGAAACGTGGCGTTATTTCTCCCCACCATCCCCCCTTTGGGGCTGGGAGCCCTGTGAGGATGAGTGTGGCACCCTGTTCCCTGCCTGCCTTCACTTGTCTCCCAGAGCCCCACTCGGCTCCAGCAGCACCAGGCTGCTTGGAGCATCTATAGGGATGGTGGTTTCTTCTTTCCAGGGCACGGTGACACAGCTCTGCCCTGATTTGGGGAGCTTTTACACCATCAGGGTGAGTCAAGGGCCAAGACCCGGGCCAGGGCAGAGGCCTGGGAGGTTTCTTTGTAAACACTTTGCCGTTTGCTTCATTTGCAGTTGAAAGCCAGAGGCCAGGCCCCCCCTCGGGAGGAGCACACAGCCCTCCTTGACATGATGATGGCAAAACCCCGCTCAGCTCTGTAGAAGGCCCTTCCCTCCACACTGACACCCCCTGTTTGCTTGGAAAGCTGGAGGGGACACATTTGGTGTGACCCAGAGCCCTGTTTCAGAGGGTACCTGGAGTGGTTTGAGGGACAGGACTGGTTTTGCTTTGTATGTTGCTGTGACCTGACAGATCTCCGTGGCGTGCTCCAAATGTATGTCAGCCTGAAACCGGTCCCGGCTCCGGCCGTGGCTGAGTGTACGGCCCTGGGGAAAGTGATAACCAAACGGAGCGATGGCTGCCCACCTTCCTCCTCCTGATGTGTAAAAGCAGCCTGAGAAAAGCTTCCTTTAATCGTTCCTCCTACATTAGACCTTCCAGGGAAACTTAGCACAAAGGCAACATCAGTGGCACCGAGGGAATGGACCCTGAACAACTCGGAAGGGAATTAATTACTTTGTTGGAATCCTTCTCTCTTTAGTTGCCACCTATAGCTCCAAGCTTCGACAAACAGTTGGGAAAAGGGCTCTCTGCTGAAAATCAATGCTCTTTAGAGGTAAGAGCTAAAGATCCTCCAAGGAGTATACTGTTGGGAAATAAAGTGGAGGTGACTGCTCCTCTACCATTAGGGTAGAAGACAAATGGAAGATGGGAAAGCAAAAGGTTTCCAGGGCTCCATAAAAGTCAGAAGGGAGACAAAGAGCCCATTTCTCCCCTCTGTGGTTTACTGTCTTTAATCTCTCTTTGCCTTAGTGTCCCCACCTACCCCGCGGGACAGAGTCACGTTTAGACGTGCTGAAAGGCTTAACTAGCGCTTGCAAAAATGATTCCAGATCCCCAGCTACCGAGTGCCAGAGAGGTGCAGTGTTACTGCTGGTCCCTGGGGAGGACGATCTGCTCCTCAGCGCTGGAGCTGCCGGCAGACAGGCTCTCTGCTCCCAGGCAGCTAACAGGAGTGTGCTAGGCAGAGGGAGCAACACCAGAAACCCCCCTTACAAACAGTCTCCTCTTCAGATTAATTTAATATTAGACTGTATTCACTCCAGAGAATTTTGTAAAACAACTCCCAGTCCCACTGTAGCCTCCCTGAGCACCGCAGGGCTGGGAACCTGCAGCAGAGCTGGTCTCTGCCCGTGGTGAGACGTGGCCCTGCCAGCACTTCTGCCGTTTCCACCACCATTTTAGCATTGCAATGGGAAGGGAGGGTTAGAACACAACGGTACAACTGAGTGACCACCAAGGGCAGCACTTTGGGACTAAAATTTCCTCGACTACCTGGTTTTGAAGCTGGGACTCACTTCGTTCAGACTCCACAACAGAGCTCCACGCTGCCCTGTGGGAGACAGAAGGGAGCACAGCTCCAGCTCCATAACCAAGTCTCCTCCTTTAATAGAAGGACAAGATCTCTTTGCGAGGCGCACCATGAGCTGCCCTCCCCACCCTCTCCACTGTCTGCTGACATTTGTATTTCAAACTAATTGCCACTATATCATCTGATCCTGCCCAGCTGTCTAAAAAAAACAACCCCCTGCGTGCCACTGGGACCTCTTTGTCAGAGGCTGTGAACTCATCTCCATCCAGCACCAGGATGGATTGAACAAACTGAAGTAGTATTTTATTGCTGAAGCATAAAACATGGGAATAAACAAGCACCAAAGTGCTACTGATCATTAAAACCAGATGGGAGCCCATTTACTGCCTCCAACAGCGAGGTGCCACCCCTGCTCTGCTGAGGCCCCACTGAAACAGGAAACCCAACACACGTATCTGGGAGGTGCTACGGGCTGTCCCTGCAATTCAGGCCTGGATTATCTCTGCTGTCCTCTCACCACCACCCTGGGGATGAGCAAAGAGTGACCAAGCTTTTAGTCCCAGCTCCAGAAGTACAGTTACTCCTGTAAGGTTGTGCCCCTGTGAAATTAGGGGACAAGCAGCATCTCCAGGGCCAATCCCACCGTCCAGGGGAGGTGGGATGGGGAGAACCACAGGCCAAACTGTCCACACACAGAGCAGGGACTCGGTAGCGTTTCAACAGTATTTGTTCAAATGTACATCAGAAAACCATCACAGGTTCTGGTTACCCCTGTGCAGTTCAGCTCCTGGAAGGCAGATTCCCCAAAGCAGCCCAGCTCTGATCTGTTTCTTTACTGACCAGTGCTGTCTGGCACAGGGAGCTAAGCACCACGGTGGGAAGAGGCCAGGAGCTATTTCCTCTCTTTCCTAATCAGCACAGCCAGAACATCCCCAAAGTCTGGAGTACTGGGAACTGGCCCTCAGAGACAGCTTGGCCCTGCATACCCAGAGCCAAAAGCTGGGCTCACCCCTTGCTGAGACCCAAGCTTTGCACCTTTGCCTTCAAGTCCCATCTCCCCGTAGCAGGGAGCCCCCGCAGCAGCCCCAAGCCCCAGCACCGGGTTTGGGGCTGGGGGAGGTTCCCCAGGCTGCCCCTGCAAGCCCTAGAGGAGATGCAAATGGAGCTGGAGACTGCTGGAGAAGCAGAGACAGACAGATGCTTTTACACTTCAAAGGAAACGGGGCCCTGTGAGGCTTTCAGGAACACGCACAAATCGATAGACTCCTTTTAAACACCAAGCACATTTGCTCAAGTGTGAGGCAATTAGTCCCTGAGGATGGAGGCAGGACAGGGCCATTAACAGACATACGGGCAGGATGAAACGAGGGATGAGGAACATGTGGCACGGCTCCACGCGAGGCTGCCGGGCCAGCCCCAGGAGTTGGAAACCGTGCTGCTGCCCTGGCCTCGTGTTCTCAGCCCTGATTTTCAAAATGCCGTTGTGTCCCCAGGGGTTCTACAGGGAGCACATTAGTGTCATTCAGCCCATGTCAGTGCCATGCTCAGCATAGCCCTTCGGTAAACAGGGCGGTTTAGATCACATCCCCTCCACTGCTCAATTGTTCATCGCTTTTATCCCTGGAGAACAACCAGGGATGCCTGGAAGGACGTGGGAGGGCTGACTAACACTTACTGGACCTGCAGCAATTCTCAGTTCCCCCTCACCTGAATGCTGCTGGGTGGTGCCTGAGCTGCTCTGGACAGCTCTGTCTCTGCAGAGCCCCTTCTAGATGAGAGCCAAAACCAGATCGTGGGCGAGCAGAGGGCTGGCTGCTCAGCGTGAACAGAGCCAGCACGGGGACAGACCCCATGGTGTGACAGAAATCAAGCCTGACTCATCCCCTTCTACTCTGCACCAGCTTTTTCACTCACATCTACCCTTAATGCACCATCTCCCAGGGAGGATGTTACACAGATCTCCCAGGTGCCAGTGCTTCGTGACCCCGCAGATGGGAGCTGGAGTGACAGTGCCAGCACACAGGAGGTCTCTCCTGTGAACAGCTGCTGTGTTTTACACGTACAGTCTTATTTTTACAATGAGAGGGCAGAGATACCAAAGCCAAGCAATGTTTTATGCGTGGCTGCGTGACTGACGGTGTGCCTGTCCCGTATCGCCAGCTCCCACTCCCTTTATGGAGGCACAAAATATTCCCTGTTCAGTAACAACAGGAGAGGAAGGAATAAAAATCTCAGCGTGTCCCCAAAGAACTATAGGAGATGGAAATGAAATCCATCCATTAGACTCACCAAGCATGGTGCTGTCTGGGCAGGAACACTGCAGTCGTACACCTGCACATTCAAAGAAAAAAAAAAGAGTATTAGAGAAGTGTCAGAGGCAATCCAGCACCCTACAGCAAACTACTTCGTGCCATAAACCAAGCTCACACGACTTGGAAAAACAAAAAAGGAATAACACTAAATCAAGCCAAGCAGCTCCACTGCCCCTCATGGCTCAGTGCCTCTCCCCACCCCTGCACTGAAGAATTGCTTCACCCTGGGTTAAATTTTTGTCTGACGCTGCTGCTCAGGCCCAGGACTCAAGAACACCTCACCATTTGTCCTGGGCAGCGCACGCTGCAGGGAGGAGGAGAAATGCTTTCCCCACTTGCTTCACTTTTATCCTGTGAGCCTGCAAGCAGCTGTGTTACCTCTGCCTTGGGCTTCTTCTGCTCAGGTTGGCTGTAAATGTCTAGAAGCCACATTTAAACCTTACTACAGCTCTGCAAAGCACGACAGCAAAACCATCTTACCTGGAGCTGCTGGGAGCACGTCTGCTTCTCGCAGCCGGGGGAACCGAGTCGAGCCCTGGAGGAACAGGCAGAACCAGGCACCCCATACAGCCACAAAAGGACAGCAGCAAAGTTGTGGCTCCGAGCAGCCAGCCTCTGGGTGGGCTTTGGGGCCGGGGTCACTCAGGGCAGAGGGGGTAAGTGGGACAGACGACCCCCTCCCCACACTTTGGGGGAAACCTTTTGTCCTCCCTTCTCCAGCCAGCCCCCGACAGTTTTACTCCCTTCTCTCTTTGCTCTTGGCCATTCCCAAAGTGAATTCAGGTGGAGGGCGGGGGAGCAGGTAAGTGCAGACACCTGCAGGCTGCACATTTGGCCGCTGACGAGCGGGAGAGGGGCTGGCAGCTGCCCACAGCTCCCGGGCAGGAAGGGTCTGGCTTTGTGCCGGTGCGGCCCCGCACGGCGGGTGACGGCTGCTGGTGGTTGTTGTCAGCCAAATGCTGCCTCCCCCCTGCTAAGAGGCTCCGTATGGGACCCCAACCTGGGCCTCGCCAATTAAGTGGCTTTTAAGCTCTGCAATAAAAAACCATTTGACTTGAAGAATGTTATTATTCCTGGGAGGGGGTTTGCGCCGCTTGCTGGGAGTTGCTTAAGGTGACCCAGTACATACACTGGCCAAGGAAATGCACAGCAGGAGTCTCCTGGGAGGCTCACCAAGGACCAAACAACAGACACCCCCATGCTGGGCAGTCATGTCAACCCAGAAGGAAGCAATGAGTCCAGCTTAGCCCAGCTGTCCAGCTAAAAGACAATTCAAGTGCCCCAGCCCACCTGAGCATGGAAACGCTGCTCTCCAGGATGCCCCTGCACCTCTCCACAGGCAAGAAGCTTCCCTAGGTCCCCGCTGAGCACCCATGGGGACAGGCAGACCCTGCCCCACACTATGCACATGAGGAGGTTGGCTCAGCCCAACCAAGGATGCCGATCTGATGGCACCAGACAGTGAGTTTGGTTTTCACCAGCTGAGCACATCTCTCTCCCTCCACCACTGAGAAATCAGGTAATGTCTTACTGAAACCAGATGGCGGCTTCTTTTGCAGAGCCAGAGGGTGACCGAGTGGGTACAAGCAGAGAGGCCACATCCTGGGTCAGGCAAGAAGGGACCCTGCACCTCTAGGAGGACTCGCCATATCTTTTGCAAACCATGGGGAAAGGTGGGCACTTTGCTGCGCTGCCGGGAAGCAGCACCACAGGAGCTCTGCGGCTGCTCACTGGGATGCGGCTGTCTGTGGAAGGAGAATTGCAGCGTTGGCAAGAAAGCATTTTTCTGCCATTCCCATCTGTATTGAAGCAGTGTCAGACAAGGCTTACGGCTGCAAAAACCAATAGGAGAAACCAAAATAAATCAGGATCTTTATTTCCCATAGGAAATTTACCTAAATCCCATTTATAGTCCATTTGCCCTCATCCTTATGTAACTCCTCTGCAGAAGAGGAGCAGAAAACGCAGAGAAAATAAACAATTTGCTGCAAAGAATTAGTGCGAGAGATTGAGTCACATCTAGCAGTGCAAGCAGAGAACCTGGGGCTCACTGAATACACTGCGGAGAACAATGAACGCTGAGATCAACAGCGTGTGTCATGCATGTACAAACTGGCCCCAGGTAACATGACTAAAGTGGAGCCACTGGTGTGCTCGAGAGAGATGCACAAAAAACACACTTTAGAGTTTATTTTATTGCTCTTAATGGCCTGCCTTCCACATGTCTCATTTCCTTTTATTGAAGCTGTCAGAGAGGCATTACATTATCTCACATGCGTGCAAAAACAGCGTTTCAGTCGAGCTCACACAGACTTTTAAATGCCACAGCTGAAGAAAACAAGACAGTGGGAACTGCAAAGGGAGGAGGCGGCAGCAGAGTCCAAAGCACACACCTACGGGCAAAATTTCCAAAGGCTTCACAAACCAGCCAAGCCGCAGTCTCTAACCAGAGACAGGCGAGCGAGGAAAGGAAAGGTACTTTTCTAATAAACTGGATGAATCACCGAAGAAGGGCAAGGAGTCCTGTTGCAACAGAAGGCTGATGAGTAATTAATGGCTCGTCCTAGGCAGAAGGCTGAGTCTTACCCCAGTGCAGAGCTGTCTGCCAAACCAGCTCTACCGACAGGCCCATGGGGCAGCAGCACCTGCAAAGCTGTTCTGGTTTGGAAAAAAAAGGACATTACACCCAGATTTGCACAGGAGTTTCCCTCCGCTGCCCAGCTCTCCTCAGTTCCTCATACTCACCACAGCACGTTTTTCATCCTCATTAGCACCCTGTGACAGAGGGAAATACAACAACCTTCAAAGCTAAAGAAACAGATATAACCAAGTGGCCTGTGGGGGGGATGCATTACTTTCTATTTCCTTGTTAGCACGGCACTGGCAGTGATCACGGCGGGTACCAGCATGTCAGTCTTGCAGAAAGTACCTCTCCCAGAGTCCCTGCACGTGGGGCTTAAGGCTCCAAACTCCCTAGCCAGCCTTCTCACCCCACTTCCAAGATGTGGAAAACAGTGGTGGCAAAATCAGCTACTAATGGTCAGAGACAGAATATTTTTCTCATCCACAGAGGACAGCCTTTTACAGCTGACCTGCCTTCACGCAGCTGGAATCTGGACAGTAGAAAATCACAATATTCTGGGGTTAAAAACAATCTCCTCTATATTATTTTCCCTAACTAGATGTCTTTTTACTGAGTCACTTGCATTCACATGTGTCGTGCACAGCAGGTATAAATAACTACTGGCCAGGGTATATGCTAATGGGAGGCTAATGGGGTATTATGTACATCCACTGTGGTGAAGTCTGACCTTTATTTAAGCGCTGCACGTCTCACACCCATCCTATGAAGCTGAGGGGAAGTACTTGGCTGCTCTCTACATATCATAATTATGGTACAAAAGCAGTTAGCAATATACTATTTAAATAAGGAAGTAGTCATTGTAGTGGAGTTTCATAAATTTGCAGGGCTACTTTTCAAAGTCATTTTAACAATAATAAAGATGGCTTGACACCTCTACACTATGCACACGTGGGGTGCCAACCTGGTGCCCAAACAGACCAGTGCACAGCTGCTCCCGGTGTTCCTGCACACCAGGCCTGATGCACCGGTGGTCACAAACCCGCCCAGCTCTGCTCACAGCTCACAGACAACATCTTGCTACACATACACACGTGTGCACACACACAGAGAAAACCATCTGGCATACGTGCTAAATGACACACCTCATTGCCTACTGATGGCTACGGGCCACAAAGCAGTTTAAACACAGTGTTACAAGAAAACATTTCCTAAATAACACCTAGGAACACATCTATCCTCCCTGAGAAGCAAAGCAAAGGTCTCAAACAAGACCCCGTTGCCAGGGCCATTCTGTCCCTTGGACAAACAGGGATGCTTCCCCCTTCTAACGTGAAGATAAAGATAAATCATCTTTGCAAGGCAGCGTGCAGCCTGGCCAAACAGCTCCTCCCACGATGGGACCACAGAGGTAAGGGAGGTGACACTGCTCAGATAACTAAACATGGCAGCAGATCCCTACGGACTTCCAAACAGCAGCAAGATGACTTCACCAAACACCCTGGGAGGTGCTGAGCTCACCAGCAATGCAGCAGGTAACTCCGTGCCTACAGGGTATTCATTAAAGTATATGCCTGATGAGCAATGCCAGGCTGGTGGGAACTGTTTATTGACAAAGCTTGCTCAGAGTGTAGCAGGGTTACCACAGCTATAAATTACATTCTTCAGGGCTGGCAGGGGGTGGAAGAAGGAAGAAGTTCACACTGAAAGAGTTCCTCGAAGTAACACGGCCAGCACTGCTGTTTGTGGCCCTGTTTCTGACAACCACAGCCCTTTGGAAACCCCCAGAGCAGCCCCCGCATTCTGAGAACAACCTCCCTCCACCAGCCGCAGAAAGAAAAGCGTTTCACTAACCTCCAATCTAGGGGTGACAGAAGAGGGATGGGGACGGGGGACACGCAGACACAACACTCAGCCTTGATGCTGCTTTTCCTGCACGGGACAGACTCTTCCCCCTCCAGACACACAGGCGTTGCTGTGTGTTTTACTCTTGTATGCTGCTGGAAGAAAGGCAAGACTCTAGCTTTAGTTTGACTACACTAAGTGATGAAACTGCTCAAGGCGGTACCGGGATAGCTTGTTTTAGTCATCTTTGCAATAATTCTCTACAGCTTCTTGGCCACCTGGATGCCTTACTGAAACTCCTCAGCCCCCATCTCCTTGCAAATGAGTCCTGGGACAAAAGGATTTTGGAAACCCCCAGTTGAGAGATGCAAACAGGCTGGGACTGAGAGTTTGGCAGCTCTTTAAATACTGCTCTCGCAGCTCCTGTGCTTTCCTACTCCTGCTGGGAAAAAAAAAACACACTGCAGAACACATTGATTCATCCAGACCCACACTGACATGGCCGGGGCAGTTACCAGTTTGGCCATTGCTTGTGAAATGCACTGAGGGTTGTTGTGCAAGGAGACAAGGAAGCGAAAGTGTCCCATGCTACCACGTGCAGTAATGCCTCTTTGCCTAGTGTAGACAAGATCAACGCTCCAGAGCAAATATTATCTCATTTACAATTTTCTTTCAGTCTTTTCATTGGGAAGGGTCTTCCCCATTCACCAGCAGGCGTATGGGAACAGAGGGTACTGGCTCCACTCTGCCATGGTCCCGTGAGCATGTCCTGGAGCTCCCTGTGTATTGTACTCTGTGGAGAAGGCCGAGTAGCTCATCGCCCTGTACTGGCTGTGGGAAGGCACCATCCACTGGCCGAGGCCTTGCTCGGTGCCATAGGGACTGTACATGGGTGCTCGGGCCCCGGGTTTCCCGACAGAGTCTAGAGCCATGTTCACCACTCCTGTGTAGTCCTGGGGAGGAGGCAGAGGCGGGGGGAGTGGAGGCAGGTTGGTGAAGCCCTCTGGGAGCTGTTTGGAGTCGTGCTCGGGCACTGTGGCAAGATCCAAGGGGTGGCACCTTGCCCGGAAATCATTCAAGGCCACGGCGTCACGGGTGGGAAGCTGCTGGCTGTCCCCGGCTTCGTGGAACCTGAGCCCCGAGGGCAGAGAGAAGAGCGAGTCAAACCTACCGCAGCAGAAAACCACTGAAAACCCACACAGATCCCCCGGGGAAAGGCAGGGCAAGCTCTTAGCATGCCCTCTTCCCCTTACCTACTGCTTCATCTTACTGTTCGTGTGCTTTTTAGTCCAACTTGTCACGCAGAAAAACTAAATGCCCAAGAAAGTAAGCCCAGACAACTCTAGTTCTGGCTGAGTCCTACTCCAGGCTCACTATAACTCATGCCTGAATTTGCAACAATAAGGAGGAAGGGGAAAAAATATAAAAATCACTGGAGTCCTGCCACTCCTCCAACATGCTTCCTTCAAAGGACAGGCAAGCTCTGCGGTACACAGAGCTGGCTGGGGGAGCATTTCAGGATAAGGAAATAAAGAGGAGTCCTAAGACATGAGTATGTCCAGAATCAGTGGGTTTGAAGTCACACGGAAAGGCTTTGTTGTGGAGCTCTCTCCATGCTAATCTACCACCTGGAACTCAGGTATGCTGTCCAACAGAAAGGCATCCTTCCTCACTCCCACTGGCTGATTTTCTTAGGAAATATCCAGTAGAAGAGGAGGAATCCCACCAATCCTCCCAAGAGCACTGGGAAGTGGGACTCACCGATATGTCTGGTAGGATGGTGTAGGCACTTGCTGCTCTCTGGCCAGACCCTCCCTCTGGTCAGCTGGCACAGGCGACGCTGCAGGAAAGGCATGGCTGCCGTTCTGCTCCGAGACCCAGAAGGGGTACCCGCTGCTGACCACGATGGGGTTACTCTCTTCCTTCACATCTGCATTCTCATCCTTCTCAAAATCTGACTCACAGTGGGGAAAAGAAAGAAAGAGAAGAAAATGAGAAGGGGGAAGAGAGAGTCAGAGTTCACAACGGTCTATTGGCAGCTGCATTATTCACAGGGTGGTGGAAGGAAACACACTGACACCTCCTCCGCAGTCATATTGCCTTAAGGGACTCGCCCTTTGTGGCTTTTTTCTGCCCTTACACTGTGGTGTTTGGTCCTGCCCCATCCCCTCTCCTTAGGTGTGCTACCACAAGCAACACTGTGTACTGGAGCAAGGAATTAACAAGCTTAAAATCAATCAAACAGAAAGAGTAAATTTTTTTTTTTTTTTTTTCAAATGGTATCAGTTCCCCCATCCCCACCACGACCCAGCTGCACAAACAGCATTGCTGGCACAACTGTGCCATCCAGAACCAAGAAGAAAGCAACGGGTGATACTACAACCTCGTATCGCTACTGAAGAGAAGTGTTATGAAAGCACAGCCTGGGATCATACATGGTTACAAAGCATGGCCAGGCTGGGAGGCTGGCAAGAGAGCTGATGAGCAGTCAGTAATGACAAGTGACTTGAGAGCTGTTTTTTTTTTTTTTTTTTCAAATGGTATCAGTTCCCCCATCCCCACCACGACCCAGCTGCACAAACAGCATTGCTGGCACAACTGTGCCATCCAGAACCAAGAAGAAAGCAACGGGTGATACTACAACCTCGTATCGCTACTGAAGAGAAGTGTTATGAAAGCACAGCCTGGGATCATACATGGTTACAAAGCATGGCCAGGCTGGGAGGCTGATGAGCAGTCAGTAATGACAAGTGACTTGAGAGCTGGCTCCTGTGGATCATCGCTAGAGTCAGAGACTCCAAGCCATGCACAGCTCTCTTTAGGGACTCCACCCAGGCCCCTCTCCCCAGACAGGGGGCTACGTTGCTGCTTCTTTTCCTTTCCATGGCCTGGGCACTGCTTGGAACCAACTCTCTGGGTTTGTTGTGATCAATATTACCACGTTCTTCAGCACCGGACTCCTTTTCCTCAGGCAGTTTCCTCTTCTGGCCCTTGGCTGGACTAGGCTTCTGGCACTTGGCTCGTCCTTCCCTGGAAAGAAACAAGACATGGGGGTAGCTTTTATGTAAACTTTTTGCCGAGATAAACACGCAAGGGATGTTGGGCAAATCCTGGAAGACAAAAAGATGGGATGAACCTCTCTGACATTCTGTGACTGACACCTCTCCTAGCAAAGCACCCTGATGGGCCCCCGGGGATTATGTTTGCCACAGCAGAATTGCAGGGTTAGCCATGCTGCCTGGCACCAGGGTGTGCTTCCAGTGAGAGCCCTCACCCCGCAGGACACTGGGGATAAATCAGTAAAGGGGATAAATCAGTAAAGGGGATAAATCAGTAAAGGGGATAAACCTGCTTCAGGCCAGTAC
Organism: Calidris pugnax; assembly: GCF_001431845.1. NCBI lineage: Eukaryota > Metazoa > Chordata > Aves > Charadriiformes > Scolopacidae > Calidris > Calidris pugnax. Next base: position 7,557,313 of record NW_015090783.1, on the reverse strand, counting down.
AAAAGACACAATCAACATGGAAACTGAGCACCACAGGCTTTGGCTCTGAGTCTGTTAGTGTAGCCTGATGTTGGATATGCATAACATACACACAGGTAGGTGTATAGCAGGGTGGTTCTTTCGCTTGAAAGCAGCTTTTTCCTAAATGGAAAATGAGTCTAAGCTTAGTCAGAAATTATCCTATTAGGAGAAGAAAAAAAATCCCTGACATTTTCAAAGTTTAAGTAAGAAAGAGTCAGTTTTGGCCTTTTTCATCAGGAAATGAGATATTTTTTTTCAGGCATAAAATAACACAAACCAAAATCTCAGATATTTTCATAACATTTTCTGCTTGGAAAAAAACATTTTTTCCCCTCTCTATTGCCAATTTATGGTTGCATGTAAGCTTTTTTTTTCTTTTTAAATCTCATCCACTAGCTGCCCTCAGACCAGACAGAAGATCTCGCTGGTGTTGGTATTCATCTTCCCTCTTGCAGATAAAATCTCCTGTCGGAAGAGATGCTTTTCCACACAGGGGGAAAGGAGACGAGGGAGCCTCCAAGTATCAGAATCAAGCTGATCTCAAAGAGACACAGCGATCTACTGTGGTTGCCTGTTATCACTCCTATTTACATGTCAGACTCCAGCCTAGCTCCAACTTGCAAGGGAATGCAGGTCTCAAATTTGTCACACCTCCCACGTTTCTGTAGGAAATCCTGTATCCCTTCCCACTCCCCAAGTCTCTCGGGAGGAAGCTGCACAGGGAACATCCCTCTGAGATACAGGCAAATGCAGCGTGCACAACGCAGCAGGCTCTGCAGAGCTGGCTGGTGCAGTTTTGCTCAATGGCCCGGGGTAAAATTCACAAGTGAACTCCAGTTATAAATAAATTAAGATGAAAAAACAGTTTACCTTCGAGTGTTCTTCCCGTGCTCGCGGAAACCTTTAGCAAACGGATTGTTGTCGATCTTGAGCTTTGTAATCTTAAAATAAAAGGTGCAAATTCAGTGTCATGGTGACTGGTTGAGCTCTTTCCTGTTTCAAGACCTTCATCTCAGTATTTATCACAACAGCTTATCTGAGGGTTTGGGGCATGCCCTTGCCACAGTATCTGAGCTCTCAGCAGCTCCCATTATTGATTAGGAACTGACATACAGAGAGAAGTGACTTTGCCAGAGTCAGCAGGAATTTGGGTGGGATTCATCTGACTAGAGAAGTAGACAAGGTCTGTACCTACTATCTGGCATTTGCCCATACCTTTTACTGCATTTAGGATTCCATTAGTCACTGACAGTGTACTTAATACAATTAAGGTGCATGATTCCTTTCATCTCACAGTAGGTGTTTTCCATAGAAACTATAATGTGCCTATTTCTTTCCACTGTCCATCAGAGGCACCCAGGATGACCAGCTTGGAAGGAGACACCTTCCTCTGCAAGACTTCTAAGAGTATTTAGCAATATGTCCAAGAGCAGCACCTGCCCACTATACCTGCTCATTCTGGTAGGCAGTAACAGAAGTGAAGACAGTCTCAGGGAAGCTGAAGACTTGGAAGATGCTCCAACGGACACTGAAGAGGTCATCTGCCTGCACAATGTGGAAGCGAGGCTTGTAACGGTGCATGGAGTGGAGGATGATCTGGCACAGAGACAGACAAAGGAGAAAGTTTTCCATGTGCAACCACTGCCAAGACGCTCTGCAAAGTCTACTGTGGAGACTCCCAGGACATCCATTTCAAACTAGAGGTGCCTGGCTGGGACTGGTGTCCCCACCACGTCTCTATGGTGGCAGCACAGACTAAAGCCTTCCCTTGCAGGTAGTTAAAAGAGCACAAGGGCTGTGCTGAGGAAGGAAGAGAGGGCACTTGCATGGGCTTTAATTTCCACATGATCTAATTTCTCATAAATCTCACTTATTTCCCTTAACATCCATCTGCAATGGATTCCGAGAGAGCACAACACAAAGGCCAGCTACAACCTACATGCCCGTGTTGGTCCAGAGTGTTGTTGGTGAGCTTCAGTTTTTGGAAGGAGACAGGTTCCTTCATCCAGTGGCTGCCAGGAGCTGGGGAATCTGGGTGGACGTAGGTGCGACAAGGGAGCTGGGGCTCTGCTTTTCCAGCAACTTCCCACTGATCTTTGTTCCACTGTGAAGGGAAAGACAAGAAATCTAGAGTTTAAAAAACAAATTACTTTCATTATAGGAAAACTCCAGCAACTTCGCTTCACTGTTTATTAGTGGATGACTCTTAAGCACAGTCTTGACAAGAAGCAGATTCTCTCTTATAAACCATGATCATGTTACCAAAATAGCTCCAAGTTTAGGCCTCATTTTTCCTCCCTTTCTCCCAATGGCTGTCAGAGAAGTCTGACGTTAATCATGATTAAAACTGTACTGCTTACAATGAAAATTAGTTACCTTTCCAGCTGCTCCCCGAGCAAAACTGACAAATAACTCCAGAGAGGCATAAAATCCACCAATTACTTCTGAACTTTGTCCAAAGACAATTTATTTATCAGCCCGGCCAGTGAAGCATAAAGATTAATCTATTTCAAATGAAGATGGAAGGACAGCATAACTTCTATTATTTAAAGTACTTACCTTGTACCTGAAGTTGTCCATTGGCACAAAATCTACCAGCATGAGGTACTTGGCATACGGGATTAAGCCAGAGACTTTGATTTTGCATTGTGGAAACATTCGTCTGAAGGAGAAATGAAATATACAGTATAAGGGTTTCTCTATAAAGCGGCTACTGTCTGATCATCAAGCAGCAGGTAATGTTTACTCACTAGTGTGCAATGTTCTGGTAGCAGTATTTCTACAGACCAGCTATTGCACATTTTTACCATTTTCCTGATGTATTGTCTAATCCTACGGGTTTATGTGGAATAGGCACTAACAGGGCAGCAGTCACTGATGGCCTGACATTGTTACTGCTTTTGTTCTTCTGATTTCTGTAACACAACAGTGAGAAACTTAAAAGAAAATATTTGGAATTTGCACGTAGTTCCTAGCCTTCTGCAGCTATCACAGACCTGGAGGATAGATCAGAGCATCTTCTAGCGTGGGTAGAAAACGTGCTCTCATCTAAGAGCACATCTAGCTTTCCGTTCCAGTACTCCCTGCCACCACTTTCATCTTCTGACTCTGCAAAAAAGCTTTGACACCTACCTCCCTACCCAAAGGGATTATTTCAGCTCACAGCAGCTTTGACATAATACATTACAATTTCATATTCTTTCACTGCAAGCTCCACAATGCATGACTCATTTAAACCTCAGAGTAGTCTGCACGCACAGATCATTACTATTCTACGCCATGTTCCCCTCTGCAAATGCAGACTCAAAACCAGGTATTTACTGCCCAACTGCTGCTGCCTGTGACCGAGGCAAAGGAAGCCCAGGGCACTTTCCAGAGCAACCTCGAAGCAACAGGAAGAACATCAGTGTTAAGTGCTGAGATAAGGGTACAGAAGATTTCTCAGCACATCAGCCCCACAGTGACCTTTTGCACTTCACAGTTTGGACTTCTATGACATCCTGAAAGTGCAATTCTTCTGCCAGAGGCAGGGAAATGTGCATAATTGGCTAAAAAACTGGTTTAATGGCCTCTATTCAAAAAATGAGCTCTCAGAGATTTTGTTAACAGCTTGGAGAGGTGTGGAGTGGGCAGCTGTCCTGCTCCCCTCACCTGCCAGATTTGGTGATGATCATCTCAGTTCCTATCTGATGAAACTTCATCCAGAGACCCATGTCCTCCAGGGTGACCACAATGGAGCTCTGCGGGTAGGGCTCCAGGCTGGGGGAAGGAAGGGCCTCACACGGCGCTTTCACGTCTACCAGGAGAGAGAGAGAAGAGTAACTTCAGAGAGGCAGGAGGGGACCCAGCGTGAAGCTGCCTCTCCTGCTCCGAGACAGGGCCCTGAGATGCAGCACCTACACCAGCCCTCCCGTTACCCTCCAGTGCTAATGAATTTCACATGCTGTTGTAACAGATGGGGTCCCTACATCTGGCCATCACTCCTCATGTCTGGCCACCTTCCGTCTCAGCCCCAAACCACCGTGCAGAGCTCAGGGAGCTGAATGCCATGATTTCACCCATGAAGGTCCCATGAAGGTGCTGCTGAGCACTAGGGAGTCTGTGCCACAATACACCTCTTAAAGAAAAACCACTATTTTCCTTCAAAGGCTTTTTGTTACTTAGTAGTAGTAGTAGTCGTTAGTTACTTTTCTTATGCCTCAGAAGGCATAAAGGCTTTTCCAACAGGTTTCTTTTTAGCTGTTAAGTTCTTTTGTAGAGATTTGTGTGTTGAACAAACTCAACCTGACTTCCTTTGTTCCAAAACTCATACTGGCGAGTAGCCACCATCCACTTTCATTCCTGTCCTGGTATGATCAGTGTTACACAAAACACTTTACTGAGAGAATAAAATGAAAGCTGAAGGGATTGGAAAGATTTTGACTGTACCAGTGGGTAATGGGAGAAAATGACAGGTAGGTGGTAGCAGAGGTGAAAAATCTCTTCAGAGGACAAAGAAGGGACAAAACAGGAGACCTAAATCCAAGTGAGGGCAAGAAAGGAAGGCGAGAGCCAGATTATGGAATATTCTGAAAAGAGGACAACTGGTCTGAACTAAACTTGGAGATGGAGATGATCGAGGAGCCCGTGACCACGGTGAAAGGTGCCTCTTCAGTAACACACCAGGACGGATCAGAGGATCTGCCTGCAAGATGCCTCCACTTTCTATTACAGGCAGAGTTAGAGGACTAACTATGGTCTTGGGGAAGAGGAAAGGAAACTATTCTGGAGGAACTATCTTCGGTGTAGCTCCTCTGTAAAGCTCTTTGGATTAAAAACCTCCTATAGGCGTTCTTAACTATCTCGTAATGCAAGATTGCTGCTGCCATTCTGAAAAGCCCAGGCAAAAAAAAAAAATAAATAAGCAGTTCCATTTTAGGTCAAAAATGTGACCTGGCATAGCTACTGGTGGCCTGATTTCATACCCAGCAAGGTTTTACTAACATCACCCTGTGGTCTGAAGGAGGTATGGAGAAGCCTGCCCAACTTGGGGAGCCCCCACAAAGCAGTGCTGTCCCCAGCTCAGCCCCCGGCAGGACACTTCTGGGTGATGTGATACCAGCCACACACGGCTTTGTTCACAAGGGAGATTTTTCTGCCTCTCAGCCTGATCAGGTCTTATTCACAGCATATCAGAAATAAGGGAATTTCCACCTTGTTACAGCTTTCCTGAGTAACATCTTCAAAAAAACAAGCATGAAAAGTAGACAACTATTTCCAGAGAAATCAGCTTTTTTCAGAAAGCGACATCTTTCCACAAAAACAACCCAATGCAAGTCTAAGAGGTTCTTCCCACGGTACTAGGAAGTAAAAAACATTCAAACATAATTTTGTCAGTTTGTAAAGGTCTTTAGGCGTTTTAAAAAAAAATATCCTCGACCCTTTTTTTCCGCTTTGATCCAACATTAATGAACTGGCTAAGAAGTGACACCTAGTTTGCTCACTAAGATTAGCCTGTTAACATCTTCTTACTAAAGCTTCCCCCATATCCTCTTGCAGAGACATGAAAGCTGCCATGAGCCGATGCATTCGGTAGCTCAGTGCAGCACATGTATCAAAAGGAGTTACAATAAAATTGGGCTGATTTCCCACAGGAGTCATCCAGTCACAAATGCATGCAAACAGATTTTGATTAGCTAGACAGATGCTCACTCCTTCCCCAAATGAATTTTACAATTAACATTTTTGTAAGCAAATTCCAATGCCGTTAAATGAGACTACAACAAGGCAGATCTCAGGAGTCCTTATTGAGGGGAGACTTCGAATGAAATGAAGAGGAATTGAAGTGAAAGGGGTTCAATACTGAATTAAAAATCAAAGGCAGATGTTATAATCTGGGTTTTAACAAAATGAGTCCACAATGCACCTGTATGAGTGAGATGCTACAGGAGACAGGGAAAAAGAGCTGCATGTACAGTAAACATTGCAGCAAAGATTTTAAAATTTAGTTATTGTCTTTTACCCTGCAGGTTTTGTGTGTACCTTTTGAGGCTGAAAACCAGAACATTAATAGTTGGCATGGGGATCTAGAGCCTAGGAAGGGTGTAAGCTTGCTAATGGACCCACACAGCCAACTACACAGTTGTGTGCGATCGCCTTCAGCGGGATTCTGCAGTGGTGGATCCATTTGTAGGATCCAATTTGGATGTTCTTTGCAGAGCCAAAGGCTGGCTTGCAAGGCACATTGAATTCACTCTTAGTTTCTGCCTCTGTAACTAATGCCAAGACTCACACACGTCTCCCCGACAAAGACACCAGCACGTTGGAACTACAGCACAAAGAGGTTCCTGGCAGGGTGTCCAAGCCCTGAGCTGAAAATGTTAAATCTCTACTTCTGTTGTTTCCTCTTCTGTGTAACTTTTTTTACAGGGTGTAAGCTTGCTAATGGACCCACACAGCCAACTACACAGTTGTGTGCGATCGCCTTCAGCGGGATTCTGCAGTGGTGGATCCATTTGTAGGATCCAATTTGGATGTTCTTTGCAGAGCCAAAGGCTGGCTTGCAAGGCACATTGAATTCACTCTTAGTTTCTGCCTCTGTAACTAATGCCAAGACTCACACACCTCTCCCTGACAAAGACACCAGCACGTTGGAACTACAGCACAAAGAGGTTCCTGGCAGGGTGTCCAAGCCCTGAGCTGAAAATGTTAAATCCCTACTTCTGTTGTTTCCTCTTCTGTGTAACTTTATTTTTTCCAAGTATTATTTGAAGGAGATTTAAATATTTTCCAATAATTTTAGTTGTAAGTTATTTTAAAAGTATTCATTATTATCATCATTTTGGTGGTAACACCGCATGTGGCACATGTTAAAACATACTACATATGCCAGGATAAGATTGAAGAGGATGATAGCTGCTATGATAAAGGCACTGAAAATTAAGAGATCTTCAATCTATTCCATGCTTGATTTTAAAGTCCTTACGCAAATAAGAGTGGTTTATTCTTTGGTTTCTGTATCTAGAATAAGTTATACAGGACAGGCTTTCCTATCTTGGAGATGGAGAGGAGAGAAAGAGAAATGAGAGTCCATTCAGCAATGCTTAGCAGGGGGATAAAATCTTTGTATAGAAGATGCTGGAGTAGTTGCAGAGCCAAAGGCTGGCTTGCAAGGCACTTTGAATTCACTCTTAGTTTCTGCCTCTGTAACTAATGCCAAGACTCACACACGTCTCCCCGACAAAGACACCAGCACGTTGGAACTACAGCACAAAGAGGTTCCTGGCAGGGTGTCCAAGCCCTGAGCTGAAAATGTTAAATCTCTACTTCTGTTGTTTCCTCTTCTGTGTAACTTTATTTTTTCCAAGTATTATTTGAAGGAGATTTAAATATTTTCCAATAATTTTAGTTGTAAGTTATTTTAAAAGTATTCATTATTATCATCATTTTGGTGGTAACACCGCATGTGGCACATGTTAAAACATACTACATATGCCAGGATGAGATTGAAGAGGATGATAGCTGCTATGATAAAGGCACTGAAAATTAAGAGATCTTCAATCTATTCCATGCTTGATTTTAAAGTCCTTACGCAAATAAGAGTGGTTTATTCTTTGGTTTCTGTATCTAGAATAAGTTATACAGGACAGGCTTTCCTATCTTGGAGATGGAGAGGAGAGAAAGAGAAATGAGAGTCCATTCAGCAATGCTTAGCAGGGGGATAAAATCTTTGTATAGAAGATGCTGGAGTATCATCCACTGACCCAAAGCAGTCCCTCAATTAATTGTCATTTACTGAGACAATGTTATGAAGCCAGAAAATCTGCTGCAGACTTCCTACAAAGTATGGGACAGGGTTTGCAATACTGGGAAAACTCCAAGGCAAAACGTCTGCTTCTTACCTTCACTAAAATCAGTTATTATTACAATTGTTGCTGTTATTTTCTGCGTGAAGAGGTCCAACATTAACAGCTATCCAGTGACCACAGAGAAGAAATGTATGTCAATATATAAAGCTATCTGAAAAATTAATCTTGCCAACAACCAAAAAAAAACCCCTCCCTGTTCTCTGATCTTATAAATGTCAGTAGAAATACCACAACTGCCTGGAGGGTACCTCTTTTCTCAGAACCAGGAAGCTTTTTGGCAATAATTAAAGAATGGTGATTCCACAAATGAAATGGCTTCACCTCTCAAATGCATCCAGTCATCATGGAATATTTCTGCCATGTGGGGTCAAACACCAGAAACTCAATAAGAAAATGAGATGACTTCTGCAGTAGTTGGAATCTTTAACGTGATAAAATACCGTACTACAGTCTGTGATTTTTTCATTGTTGCTCTTTTGCTTTCAAGTCAAACTTCCCTTGAAGTGGCAGAAATCAGTATGAATCAGATCAATACAGTATGCAGTGCTATATAAAAACCCAAAACAATGGGTGAAAGTGAAGATTATCTGAGTCACTGCACATGTATTTTGCTTATGAATGAAACGGCACATTGCAGGGGTAGAGAAAGGCAGCTGAGAATACCCAGCCACCTCAAACGCGGAACCGCACGCCTAAACTGGGTAAGTAGTTGTTTCCTTCCAATGTAAAGCCCAAGACTAAATTTGGGGTTCAGTTATAATGACAAATGTGGCACCTGGACTGGCACTTCATTTCCCAATGCATATCTGTCATTGTGCCCAATCGGATCGCTCCCCATGCAGAAGAGGTTAACAGCATGTTATGAGATGGGCTGATGAAGAAAACCAGAAATAAAACCCTAAGGAAATCACAAAAATCCTGCATTTGGGCATGAACCTGGTAGAGGTGGGGTATTGCTGCTTGGGGTTTATACTTACAACGGGTGGAGAAAAAGCAGAGAAAAACCAGATAGTTTGTGCCAGAACTATTATTAGCAACATAATTATTTCCAAACCTTCTGTGGCCTTCAAAGTGAAGGAACTCAGGGTACTTTGCAGACAATATACAAATAACACCTCCAGCCTTCAGTGAACCATCACACTGCACAAGGTGATAAGAATAAGGGAGTTTTGGGCTCAATTGTGAGTAAACCTTCGCTACCTTACAAAAAAATCTTCCAAGGCTCACAAAGAACACTCAAACCACAGTTTCTCATCTATTCCTACAAAAAACCCAACCATTTTTGAAATCCTCTCCAGCCACACTCATGTTACTATAAATGCTGCTAACTCTTCAGGAGCACTTGTCTTTCTAAAATGACTGTATGCTCTTGGTGTAAGGCTAGGATCTTTCCGCGCAGTAAGGAGAAGGAGGGAGTCCTTTACTTACCTGGTAAAGCTTGCATTTTTCCATGTACCGTGGAGTCTAGGAGCTTGCCTGGCTGAGACAACCACCAGAGTTCTTACAAGGGAAGCCAAAATAGTCCAGTTCAAAAGCAGGTCTGATTTCCTGAAGCAAGCAAAAGCCCTTCCCTTCTGAGATCCAGTGTCAAGAGTGACCGGGATGAGGATGGGACTCCAGGCGCAGCTAGCCAAGGTGAGTTCCTGTTTTATGGAGGCTAATGAGCAGGGAGGAGCTTCTCGCCAGGGCTGTCCCCTTGCAATCCTTTGATGTCCAACGGGACAAAGAGAGGAAGGATCTGCAGCAATGGCTGGGGCTAAGGGAAGAAAATCAAAGAGAATTAACATGGCTTTGACATACAGGAAACCCTACAGGGGAAATGCACCTTGATTTACTGCTAACACACTTTTAAACAAATAGAAGAACCTACCTACAAAATAGCTAACACACTTTTAAACAAATAGAAGAACCAAAAACATCAGTTGAAGACCTACCTACAAAATAAAAAAAAAATCCCTTAGACAGCAAGTGGGAAAAATTTCCTTCTGCTTATTCCATGGATTTGATATAATTTTCATCTCCAGAGTCCAGAATTATTTTACTCTTGATTTCTGATATCAGAATCAGGACTGTATTGAGCTTGTTCCTTCCCAAGTGGGTGAATAGGCTGCGGTAAAGTTTGTCCTCACAACTGGGATGCTGCAGAAAGCATCCATTCACCAACAGATGTCTCGTCCACTAACAGAAATGCATTTGGTGACACAAGATTACTTACCTACCCAACCTCTGCATTCACAGAGATTCTTTAACCGCACATTTAAATTTCCTACTGCTCTGTTTTTCTATGGCAGGATCCTCAACACTGCATCACATCTGCTCTGAAGCTCAGAACCAAGGCTGCTCTACATTCAGTATCCTTTCAGCTGGGCTTTATGAGTGAAAGTTGTAATTACTTAATGACACAGCCATGCTAACATCGCATTTTACTGGCCCCAAACCCCTTTGGCTGGCTAGTGCAAGTGATGGAAGTGTCTCATAGTGGATCAGGCACTGGTTTTAGGCCTTGTTGAAGGCACTGCTCTCACTGAAGGGAAGGCTGAGCAGAAACTGAAGGACTTGAGCATTTTCCCTTAATTAGTTTATTCTGCAAGTGTGACCATTAGCTTTTGTACTTACAAGTGCTAAGAGACAGCAATCAGGTCTCATGCTTCAGGGCACAAAACAGCCGCTGCACCTTGGTGAAGAAGGGACTTCTAGGCATTGGTGTACAGAAATGGCTATACTAACATTTAAAGGTCAAAGATGTTCAAAAAGAAGAGCTCAAAAGCAGCATATCAGTCTTAATGGGCCAGTGCTGGATCCTGCACAGCAAATTTAGGAGCTCTGTTCATTTCAAAGAGCATTGTGATAAGGCTGCAGTTGATTCATGGTCTAGTTTTGCTCCCAGTGAAATAATTTTTTTAAATTATTTTGTCAGTGATGTTATTGGGACATCCGATTTTTAGTCTGACGAGCAAAACATTTTCTGACTTTATTTAGTCAGTCTTTATAACTGAACAACATCCCTTTAGTCTGGCTTTTACTGCCTCTTGGAAGAGACAAAGCAAGGACATGCAAAGAGGACAAAGGAGTTTAATCAGAGGAGGGACTGTCTCTTTTTCAGCAGTATATTTAATTTTAGGCATCCCAGTACTAGGCAGGGAGAGAAAACCCAATGCTTAGTATAGCAAGGAAGGACATTTAAAAGAAAAGAGTTGGAGAGTTTGAGAAGTCCTGAGGATGATTTTATAGCAGGAGATGGTCCGCTGGCTCCTGGTACATTGGAAGGACCACATCCAGTCTTATTGACATCCCTTTAAAACTACCAGATCACACAGAAGACCACCGGCTCTTCTCCTTCAGCTAACTTGGGGACACCCAGAGCTGGGGAGTCTCAGTACCACTGAAGAGAAGACTGTCATGTGGTGGAGGAACATCAACATGTCGCCCAACTGGAGATTATTTATTACATACTTGCAAAAATAAATTGGAAGGGAAAAGATCAGCTGAAAATGGTATCAAGGTCAAATCTCCTCTGCTTGTACTTGCACAGCCACTACCACACCCAAATAAAACAGGATTGAATTGCTCTTCTGCTGCTACAAAAGGAAAGCCAGCATCAAATCTGCCCCTCCATATCGCATTTTTCTAATGCTAGTATTTTAATTGTAGAAAGTGGAAGAGACAACCATAATCAGAATCCGAAAAGGAAAAATAGAACAAAAATTGGGTCATATTCAAGCTAGCAGCAAGATGGATCAACATCCCACACAGTACCAAACTGCACAACAGCAGCAGCAGCACTGGGAATTTCAGACTCTTCACCTGACAAGAGCGTGGGATGTGTATCATGACTTACTGCTTCCTCCCTGAAAGGGGATGAGATGGTCTCCTGCTGCCACTTCATTTGCACACTGTGTATCAGCCCGTCTAGAGCACAGCACATTTGCTGCAAGTACTCAAATCCTTTTGGCGTTCCCCAGCTGATTGATGGGGAAGGTGGGGTCATTAATTACCCATGACTAGTTAACAACTAGCTTTCTCCCAGCCATTCTAGTTGCACAGGAAAGGTTTTTAAAGGAAAAAAAAAAGAAAAAGAAAAGTGAATTTGTTACTATTGCTGGAAAGCGTGGCTAACAGGAGCAATCCCCAGGAAATTCATTACTAGCAAAGGGGGAATTTAGCACATTACCCTCGTCTGTCTGTCCACGGAGTGCCCTCAGGCAGTTTGCTGGGAAGCCAGAAGTGAATGTGCTGGTGTCTAACAATTCACTGGCAAATTGGAGGCTGGTGGGGCGGAAAGGGATGGGAGAGAGATAGTGGATCTGACATGTGTAAGTCAGTGACATACACAGCTCTGCTCCAAACTCATTCCCAGCAGCAGGTAAAAATCCCACTGTGCCCAGCTCTAACAGTAGGCTCTCCCCTATGCCAGGTAGGCCAAGGCAGGAGGGAGGGGATGTTCGATGACAAAAGCAGAGACCAAGAGCTTTTGCTTTGCATCTCTTTGAGGAGGTGATTAGAAAGAAACATTCCCCTCTGGGTTTTGTGGTCAGGCAAATGTTTTCTGGCACTTCTTCCCCTTGTGAAGCTTTAACCCTTAACACTCAGCAGGACCCTGTAGGGAACTGCTCTGCACACATAGCAATCCCCATTCCTACCTTCTGAACTGGGAGCTCTCCCCGGGTGGGGTGATCATCTTGCCATCTCTGGCTGGCAACTGGGGCTCTCAGCTGCAGGAGAACAGTTACGTGTGTCAGCTGACAGGAGGTTTTGGCTCGCAAGATCCGAGTCTGCAAGTGGCTGTGCAGGATCACAGAAACATAGTCATTTTAGTTGGAAGAGACCTTTAAGATCATTGAGTCCAACCATTATCTAGCATCGCCAAGTTACCACTAAACCATGTCCCTCAGCACTTCCTAATATCCAGTTTAGATGGAGTCTTTTAAATACCTCCAGGGATAGCGACTCAACCACTTCCCTGGGCAGCCTGTTCCAATCCTGGATAACCCTCCCAGTGAAGAAATTTTTCCTAATATCCAATCTAAACCTCTCCTGCTCTGTCCAGTCAGAACTTCCAGGACAGCATTCTGCCCTGAGAGCAAGCTCAAGTGTGAGGGATGAGGTTACTGTCTGGGAAACTGCTGAAATGCAACAGAAATCCAGATTAGTAACAATGACCTTTTGAAAGAGCCGGTCTTGGAGCAGCACCCCAGGGCTTTAGCCAGTGATCCTACCCCCGCAGGCTGCCCTCTGTGCACAGGGTTGTGAGAATGCATTATATCAGCTTTAATAATTCGGGCCTAAGTGAAACAGTGTTGTCCTTCTGAGTTTGCACAAGTGAGAAAAAAATGACATGGAGAACTGTAAACGGTATTTAATAAATACTCTCCTCTGAAACACGAAGACAGCCTTACTGCCATTTAAATGTGACACATTTAGAGATTCCCACCTGGCACATGAAGGCCACAGTCCCGGAGCATCTTGGCAACTCTTTATGAGGGATACTCTGCCATCTGCACAGGATGAATACTGAAAACATGGAAGGACAGTGTGTCATTAACAGGATCCAATACAAAATAAACAGATAGCCCTACATTGATAGCTACTTATTTTCATACTTAATTAAAAACAGAATTGACCTCAGATTCTCCACACAGCTTCAGAATACACGAATCTGCCCCTTAAATACAGGCTCAGCTTGTTATGAAGCAAATGGGGCCTGATTATGCACATAGGGCCATGGGGAAAAGTGTTTTTCCAGAGAAAAAGCCTGATGAAACTATTGCTCCTACAGCTGTGCCAGCCTCAAGGCATGTGACTCCTTCTCCTTGGTAGTGACCGCTGTCTCATACAGAAAAAAAAAGAAATACAAGTGCAATTCCTTGGGCAGCACTGAGCTGCCTGAGTCGTGACTGAGCAGGGTCAGTCATGACAGAGCAGCTGAACTCGAGCAGCTCAGGCACTGCCTGAATTTGGGCAGTTTTGTGAGCAAGTCTCTGCAGGAGGCTACAGAGATGGTAAAAGCTTCCAAAATGTTTTGAGATACTCTGAGAAGTACTACATGAAATTCCCTATCATGTGGCAGCATAAGGAATGGTTCTTTCCCAGCTCCTTACAGCAGCTCACATAACACAGCATTTTCTTATGATGGTGGGAAATGCCTTTCCATACCCTCCTTTTTTCAGCTGGGTTTGATTGCTTTCCTGGGAAAAGCTGGCTGGTGTCTTCAGGCATGTTACATGTATGTGCATTGCCATGCAGGCATTCCTACCCTGGGTCCCCTACAAGGGGCCCTGTAAAAAGGCAGACCTCCGGAGGGCTGAAAGCCCCATGCTGAGCCCCACATTGCATCACCCCCAAATCTTCCCTGTGTTCTCAGAAAGAAAAAATAAAAATAAATCACATTTGGCAAAAGAAAACAGTAGGTTGGAGAGGGCCTGTTGGTAACAGCTCAACGCTAATTCCCAACAGGATCCCTGGGCTAAGGTGCAGTGTGCTGCGGGGAGCGGCCACATGCCTGCACCCTACAGGAGGCTGTATCTGTTTTGGAAGGGAACGTGTGAAAGTGGCTCATGTAAATGAAAAGTTGTACATTCTAAGTTTAATACAAGGGTTTTCCTCTTGCAGGTTTGTGGATTGAGGTATCTGGCCACAAAGCTGTGCTCCTGAACTAAAGAAGAGAGGATGCTCTCCTGTCTCCCATTTATCATATCCGCCCTCCCCAGCCCTCCTGGAATATGCACCCTTCTCCCAGCAGTTAGTTAGCATTGAGACAAGAAGGGAAATACTTAGCGGCCACTTAACACCGAAGGCTGAGTTTGGCCTCAAAGGCTACAGTCCAGAGTCAAATGCAAAATATTTCTGTCTAGAGCCCTTTCAAGTTTTCACAGACTCCTGATGTTAGGTGCACTGTTTTCCTGTCAACCCATTGTGATTCCCAGACACAGCTCAGCGCTCTGTCCCACTCAAATCCACAAAAAATACAGACTGAAAGGACTTTACAGCAGCAACAACAGCTTTGCAGCACAGTGCCGGGACCGGCCACCAGGCACCGCGCTGCAATCACTGCCTCCTCTCTCCAGCGCCGGGGAAGGCTCTTCTCCTCCCCGCACCTGGGGACAAGCATCCCTGCCCCGACCCACCGCTCTCCAGCAGCAGCCGTAAAGGATCAGCCCTAGGAAACAGGCAGCAAGGCAGCTCTGCTTAACATCCAGATACTTTTATATTTATACACATGCACGCACACTCATATGCAAAGAGAAGCATCATGCAGAGCTTAAAAATTGCTGGCAGTTTACTTAACCGTGAATTGAGCCCAGAAAAAAATCCTGAGCAGAATGGATTTTGCTGAATGGAAGCCCAGCTAAAAGTGCTTCAGCAATCTCAGTTAAAAAGCCCATTTTTTCAAGAAAAAGCAGCATCCCAAACCCTGAAGCTTGTATCGAAACTTTTTGGACTTGCAGACACGCTGTCATACTACTTTGGTTTCTGCAAAAGATCTTTTTCGTTGGCACACAAGCATTTGTGAAGCCACGAAACCAACAGATCAAAAGCCAGGCTTCAATCACGCAAGTCGGTTTGCAAGTCACTTTGTTTTGCCAACACAGATTTATTCTATCAGTTTCATAAAGAAATTTCCATATACTGTTCATTACAGTGAAGTTCGAATCAAAACAGGAAATCAATAAACAGCACAATTCCCGATCAAAGGAACTATCTTCAAAGAGCAAATGAAAATTGTTAAGATTTAAAGGTTTTGGAATTTAAAAATAAAATCTGTTGTGAGCTCTGCAGAGCTGAGTAGAGCTCTGATCCTCCAACATCACTATTGACTCTAAAGAACTTTTTGAGGAAGATAATTAAGAATACCAGAAAGCATGAGAGAACAGATAAATTAAATTATATGTAGCAGAATTGAATTCAGATCACTCTACAATAACTCATGCTTCATTTTACTAAGATTTTATTACTGCATTTTTTTTCCCCGTTTACATTACAATTTATCATTTCTCTAAAAAAGAACTATGAAAGTTATATAGCCATAGGTACATACAACTGTGCACAGGAAGAAGGGACTTGAACCCACAGGATCTCTAACTAACCTGTAGAGCCTGAGCTGAGCTATTTATAGGATCTCCCATAAAACCAAAATGAATGCCAGGAGACTTCATGCAGTACATCCTGCAAGACAGTTTCTGAAAGCTGATATAGAGCATTATGATGGGACATATATAATCTGCAGGAAACAAAGAGCTGGAAATACGTATTCATTTCAAGCAGAAAGTCCTTGGATAAACTCTGAGGAATACTTTTTCTCACCCAACGCATTCATCACCTGGCAGCAAAATGATACTGGTGTCCACAGTAACAATATTCAGGTAAGAATCCTTCAACATCACCGATAATAGAAAAAAGCACCTGTCAGATTTCATGGATTCCTCAAGTCTGCAGTGGGATGAAGCTGTCATGAACATACATGAATGGAAATAACCACAGCTACCACTTTTCCCTGCAATCCCTAATCTGTCTAGATTTTTTCCTCCATTCTTCTCATTTTGGCAAATTCCTCATACTCATTCTTTGTCGCAGTCATGGGCCAGGGGTACAAACTCCAGGCAGGATCACAGCCCCACGGCTCCCTCCCCCTACCCAGCAGATTGTGAAATGTTTATGACCTGGCTCTTATGGCTCTAGAGGTGCTGAATGGCCTTTTCCCCCCTCCGAGTCTCAGCTCCTGATGGGCAGCTACAGACCAACTTTTAGCCGGTTTGGTCCGTAGTTGTGGATTTTATTGCCCAGTTTGTCTCTTCAGCTCACATTTGTAAGCTCCAGAGTAGATTTTTCCCTGGGTAACACTCTGCAGCTCAAAGAACAATTCTTGTTTTTATTACATCCTTAATGATTAAAGGGATATTTAAACCTCACAATGCTCCCTGCTGTGAATATAAAAGCCTAGCATCATTTTGGATAGATGTGTTTAGAAAAATAAATTAAAAATTAGCCCTACTATAGTGGACAAATGCTTTTAAGTTGTTGAGAACATCAGGCACTTGAATGATTTAAGTGCGTTGGTTGCAATTCCTTGAGAAACCCAAGGGGCGACCCATGGCTTTGAGCTCTCCGAACAGTTTTACAGACAAGTTCCACTTGGACTGAGGAAACAGAGGTGTGCAACGATGGCATTATACTGAAAATACTGGATTTCAGCTGCTTAGTCATAAATGACTTAGATTTCTTCTCCCCTCTAACCTAGCAATCACTAACGCACACATAATAGGTACCAGTCTTAAAAGCACAATACTTGCTTTTGTGATGGCAAAACTTTTTAAGTGACTGACAGCTTACAACCCAAGCCATGCCT
This sequence comes from Calidris pugnax, assembly GCF_001431845.1. Lineage (NCBI taxonomy): Eukaryota > Metazoa > Chordata > Aves > Charadriiformes > Scolopacidae > Calidris > Calidris pugnax. The sequence goes on along the minus strand of NW_015090783.1, from coordinate 7,540,102 downwards.
GCCAACCAAATGTAGACACAAACAACAGTATAACGTAAATTAAACAGACATATTTAAATTCTGCTAAGAAGAGTGCAGAGGAGCATGCAGAAGTCACATGTGAGAGCAAGCATTCCTTCTGAGCACAGGTTAGATGCTTATCAAGAATGAGTTCACTGGTTTTGCCTCCCCCTAATACTGCAGTTACTGATTTAAGCTTCTGCAGGGAGCTACTGACGGTCAGATTCAGTGAGAGTTCAGTCTGCCTGCAGTGGAGGTTTGGACTCACCACCAAGGAGCTCACAGCACTTTGCTGGCTTGGTGCTGTTCAGTTTCTTCCTCTTAATACTAAGTGAAAACCCAAACCAGGCAGATTATGACAGGGTGCAAGGAATACTCACACGTGTGCATTGCTACATGTACCCTGTGGCCCATCCTGGGCCTTGACTGATGCTTTTCTCATAACTGAGGCATTTAAAAAGCTTTCCTGTTTGAATTCTCTACTGTCTACGATTATGGTAACCCATATTGCAGCTATTCCCTCAGAAAGAGCATTTTCAGGAAACCTATAGGACCTAACACATTTGTGTGACTTCTACACTTCTGCCAAGTTGGGCTGAAACCAGGAGACTGGGTTAAAAAAATTATTGGGAGGGAAAGACAGGCAGCAAGATCAAGCAAGTCTTTAGACACGTTTCACATATATTTGTTAGAGACAGGACAATTCAGCATTTATTTTCTGCCTCTCCATGATGTTCCTGCACACAAATCCTGGGTGATCAAAAGCTAACCTGATGCAACCTCAGAAGAAGAAATGTTGAGAATATTGCTGCACTCTGGGGAATATCTCTCCGCAACAGTTTGAGGTTTCAAAGGCTTCTACTGGATAAAGCTGTGGCAAAATTCCATTGCAGAATTCTAGGGGGGTTTATTATGTCCAAAGTACAAAAAATGATCAATTATACTAATTGTATATACACTCTAACTTAAACTAATTAATTTAAAATGTATGTACTCTAACTTAAAAGCATTAGAGTCTGAGTTCTGCCCATCTCTCTCTCCCTGCTCATGCACATTTTGCATTGAGAGACATTCCTTTGTGGCATGCAAAGTGAAAGATTGATGGAGTGAGAAAAAGAGATTAAGAAGGTCACCCTGGAATTGTGATAGGCTGCCACAGCCATAAGAATCACTTCTAGGAATGAAAACGCAGCTACCACGTTCCAGGGTAAGGTGCAGGCATCCATACTGGTCAGCACCACACAGAACCTGGGCTGGTGTTTGTGCACCAAGTGCAAAATGAACTGGAGCCAGAGATAAGATAAGCAATCAGGAGGACTGGACAATGGTATCAAACCCGTTTGCATCCCTGCAGTCAGCTACGGTTTTGCAGAAATTGCTAGTATTCTACTTCATTTTCATATAACTACTTACTGTCTAGAAAGAGCCAACCAGATCTAAAGAGTGCTTGTGCTCTACAGGACAGAGTAGAGAAGTTATGACAGCAGTTTGGGAGGACTGGATTAGATTATCAGAAACCTGAGGCAAAAATTTGAAATCTAAGCCCATTTGTGGTCCCCCATTATGTCTTTTTGACCTCTTTGTCTTGTATTTCCTCTCAAGGATGGAACAACTTCTCTTCCTTTCACATCATACAGCCAAGGAGTTATTCAAGGGAGGAACTGCTAACTTCTGCAGTTCCTTGTCTCCGCCTCCAGATTTTCCCCTAAGAGTTGTTTAGTATCACTTAAACTTTTCTTTTGAAGACGATGATGTTCAGCCATAATCCACCTATAACAAACATGGCAATATTAAGGAGGCTACAAAATAGAGATTGCTCATATGGTTTTCTGCAGTAAGTGTGATGCTCTTGTTTCCAACCAAATATAACCATAGGATGCATCTATGAAAACAGCATATCAGTGAGCAGGGAAGTGGCAGGGCTTCTTTCACTCTGCTGTAAAACAAACTGGTAAAGAGTGCTCCAGAGCTGAAACACTGATCATCCAGAAGGGAGTCAAAGTGCAAATCAAGTGAAATGCAAAAAAGAAAGAATCTTTTGCGCTCAAGTTTGAACCTCAACAACCACCCTAAGCAAAGGTTAGGCCTGCCTTTTGTTCAGAATCTTGACAATGAAGACCTAGTGTCAATTAACAGGAAACAAGCTACGGTAATCATGCTGAATTTTCCTCATAAGATTTTTTGCTAGATGTTTATGTCTCACAGTATATATATACACAGTTACTTTACTACAGTCTGAGGTGATAAAATCATGAGATATTAGGTGACTCAGATGACAGACCACTCTCTCCTACCTGACGTTGTCACTGGCGTTATTTGCTGCTGGCCAAAGCTGCAGCTATTGCAAGGCTGGAGCCCCTTTTGGCACTGGTACTGTGAGCCATCTGCAGACAGGTTTCCTGAAGAACCCTAGAGAATAAATGCAGAAGGGCTCCATAACTCCTGTTCTTCAGAAAAGTGGTCCCTTACTTCAAAAAGTGGGTTGGTAGGGAAAAAAGGTATGGAGAAGTGAGGACAGAAAGAAAGAAAGAAGGGAAAAAACACAAGGTAAGACACAGTGAAGAAAAAAGAAATAATCTAATGAGTTTGCATATGTCTGCCATTGTTATCCTCTTGCTGGGCTCAGGGGTCCTGCCATCAGCTTTTGTACCCAGCTGAGGATTTACAAAAATAAAATCCTATATTTTCATACATCATAATTCACAAAAGACCAGCTATTGACTCCCAAGGGAGTCATGACTGAAATCTAAATATTGCTGAGCCTGGTAGAGCACTCCTCTTGAAATCTAAATATTGCTGAGCCTGGTAGAGTACTCCTCCCTACTCCTAGGCCTAGGCCAGAGTGATGGGAAAAGTGTCAAGTTATTGAGCCACTGGGTTTCATTTCCCAAGAAGTGCCTTTGGGTGACAGTGGAGATACACTAAAGCCATCAGCCATTGTGTTAGGGCTGACAAAAGATTGATCCATGAATGAAAGAAGCATTTTTTCTGCAATTCTGAAGCACAAAGTTTACTAGCTGTTCTCCTCTCTGCTTTCAGAGACTTTCAAACAGCCCTCAAGGGAGAAAAAGGACATCAGTTTACACAAACCATGTCCACTTAGTTTATTTAACTCATACAGAGTGCCCACGATTCACCAAGTCATTCTCCATGTCCTGACAATCTCCTGCCATGGGCAGCTCCTCCCTCCTTCCATCACAACTTTCTTTTCTATCCTTTGTTACCCAAAAGGAAAACAGAACATTCCCCCTGCTGAAAAGTCCTCTCCTTCGAGGAATTCAACCCCGGGATGCTCTTGTAACAAACAACAAAGATGGACAAAACCTGCGCCTCTTCTGTTTCAGCCCTAACATCCATGAAAGCACCAGATTCAGCTTTGCAAAGTGAAGTCCTTTTTTCAAGAACTGATTTAGCTCTTGTAGAGGCAGTGGGTATGTCTCAGGGACTCTGGAGAAGGATATGTCTGTCTTTGTCTGACCAGGCAAACCTTAAGATTGACTTCCCACCTTTTGATACCTGAGTTATGGTCTCTGATTAGTAGAAATACAGCAAACCTATTGACTCATTGTTTAAAGGTGACTGCAGAGAAGTAAAACAAAGGATATTTAGGAAGGGAACTTGTTAGGTTCTGGCTTAGCACTTACTGCCTGAATTTTTTCTTGCCTGAAGTCAAATTAAAATATACTTGCAGAAATACACATTTTTTTCCATATGCAACCAGGACCAGGAAACTCATAATAAAGGAAGTCATTACTGTTACTTGCATGTCCTAACTGACTGGCTCTGGCTCCTGTAGTGCAGCCATTGTCAATGATCTTGTGATACAAGGAATTACAAACACTTTCTGTGCAACATCCACGTTAGTTATTTCTCTCTTGCATTAGGTGAGCCAGTGACAATGAGCCTACAGTGGCATAATCACAGTTAAAAAGTTTTTTGACTAGCCTGGCCTCATGAGTTGTTTGCCATCCTTAGAGTTAAAACTGAAACTTACATCTTACATTCTACTCAGAAACATAGCAAAGGTCTTTAAGTCTCAGTCTATTTCTGTTTGCAGAGATGAAAGTTATGCTAATGGCTGAAGCCAGTGTGGGAGAATTATTTCTTGAGCAACCCCTTCCAAGCTGAAGAACCCTGGGTTTTCTGAAGGCAGTTCTGCCCCAGGTTTTTCAGAAAGTCTTCTTCAGAAATGGAATTAGACCCATAAGAGAACTATCATTTAAATGTATTTGCCAATAAGAGGTCATCTTAAATAAACCTCAATGTACTTGCACTCTTAGTCCATGTTTAGCCAAACAATGTAATAGATTTTCTTCAGCAAATAAAGCAGAATTCAGCAAAAATAAAACAAGCAAAATCAACCTTTTCTTTTTTTTTTTTTTGTTGTTGTTTTAACATCATCCTCCACTAGGCAAAATACTAAATCTACAACAGTATTTCAGCAGCAAAAAAATATTTTCAAAACAACAGTATCACAGCAGTAATGTCTGCTGCTTTGGAAATGTGTTACCTTGATGTTTATATAGCCACAGGAGACCATTCAACAATGGCAATGTGTTAATTCCATTGACATTATCGCTCAAATTCAGTCACAGGGGTTGGCGAATTCTTTTTTTACATGGCTCTTTCATCTAAAAGAGAATAAGGCAGGACATAATGGATGGTTAGTAACATATTGTTAAATGGTTACAAGACACAGGAAATTTCAAGTGGCGAATGGGAGAACCTGAAAAATCCAAGTCAGTCTTGATTAGAAAAAAGACTTCGTTTTGCTGCACTGAATTATCCCAATTTCTCAGCAATCAGAGCTAAGGACTCTCAAAAAAACTGAGCATGTTCTACATTTATATGAGTGGACACTTGCTAGTCTTCTCCACAGTTCTGCTCTTGGGAAGCTCTGTGTTATTCACCGTGACAAAAACTCAGGTGACTTTCTATTGCTTTTATTTAACTCAGCTATAGGAGCAGTTCCTACTGGATATTAATATTCATTCACTCAAAATTAAAAAAAAAAAAAAAGAAGCCATAGTTTTAACTAAAATTAGTTTATAATTTTATCTTGTAACAATTTAAGATATATAAAAATGTCCTAGCTTCAAATTCAGGGGCAATTTGGGAAAAGGGTTTTTTTGACAAGTAATTTCCATTTTATGGCAATAGAAAATGGATTAATCAAAAAACTCACCAGCTAGTGGGAAAAGCTCTGATGCACAATTCAGTTCTTTTGACTCTTGTGATTTAACCAATAAATCAATGGTGTTATTATGAAATAGGTGCAGAAAGTGAATATTGATAAAGCCCAGACAGAGAACACACCAAGAATGAGCCAGCTGCTACTCCATCACATTCAGTAAATATCACCAGCTCTGCTGCTGCTGTTCTGAAAGCCACCAGGCTTTCCTCACTGGAACAATATCAATCACTGAGGATGGGAGAGAAAGTTGTTAAAGAAAATAATATTCCTAATAAACACCCTGTCCCAGGGACTACACCAGGACAGGTATCACTAAACGGAACTTCATTTTATGATCTCCCTTCCTGGAACTTATGTAGATAATGCCAATTGCCCTCCAAAGTTCACCTATATGCCATAGCCATCATAATTTCAGGGAGAATTAATGGGGGAATTTTGACTTCCTTAGTACTGCTCTCAAATGAATGTACCACAATTTTAAAAACTATAGTTTGTTCCTGCTTACTCTGATTGATCTGTGATCAAAATGTCACATTATATTGCCATTTTATTTGCACACCCTGCCATACCCAAGCCTATTCTTTACAGTCACCCAGTTTCCCACAAATTTCATTTGGGCTGAAATTTTTACTAGCAGAGGTACTTCCACTTTTCTTTAGCCTTTTACATTTTTCAGTGGTTACCTGTGAATTTCTGAATTTACAAGTACTAAGAAAGTTAAGCTATTTATTTTGAAGCATCCGTTTTCAATGGAAATTTTAGTTGTAGAAATACCTTAGGTCACTAAAGAAAATGTATACAATGTGAGCCTACGGTAAAATATAAGCTGATGATGCCCTTTTTCATCTTCATTGAAATCAGCAGTAGTCATTCATACTTAAGTACCTTGTTGAATCAGGCTCATATTTTAGAGGAAACACTGTCTTCCTCCTCTGTCCCTCTTCCCCAGCAGACTCTGCACTTGGAAATAACGTTTCCATAATTTAATGTTCTTTACAGCTACTTTTCCGTTAGTACTTTTCCTAGAACTAGTAACAGGACAGTTGCTGCACTGTGCTGTCTTTGTAGCTGAGCTGTCACTACTGTAACGTGACCATACACAAAACTGTGCATTATAATGATAATGTAAGTCTTTCTGAGTTTCACCAAAATTGCAAGAAGTTCACCTTATTAAAAAACCCAGTGCAGCACAAGCGCATATAAGCACATACTATTTACTCTCTCTTACATTTTAATTCAATTATCAATTGCCTAAAAGCAAACTCATTAATTGAGACGGTAACATCTCCAGGGCAGTCATCTGAATTATGTGCAGTTGTTGAAGGACCCTGTGTCTGCCCCAAAACAGCTGCCAGTACCCGTTGGAGGAGCTCAGCCTGGGAGCTCCTGGTTCTGCAGAGGGAGGGAGGGTGGCAGCCCCAGGCCAGCACCTGCCACCCCAGCCCCACAGGGACCCACTTGTAGCTGAGGGGGAGGCAGTGGGAGACACAGAGGGATTAAAATGACTCTGAGGCTGCAGGCTTTCCAGCCATCCTGCACTGCTTTCTCATTTTTTTTTTTACATTGAGAAAACCCACTATATTAACAACTTCCAAATAAAAGTACAGGCCTGACAAAACTTGCCACTGTAGGAGAATCTTCGCCCAGTTCATCTGGAAGATTGATTTTAGAGACAATGAGGAGCATCACGGTGCATCCAAGAGTGTACCAATAAATGCAGTCAGCTTGTTTGGTTCCTATAGAAAGAGCCAAGTCTCTGTCTTCTCACGATTAAAATGTGAGCAGCACTGTCCAGATGCCATTGGCAAGTTCTAACTGCACTGGCAAAAATTAAAGACTTCTTTACACTAGGAAAGCAAGGGGATCAATGGACCCAAGTTACCAAGAAACTCCTGCACTACTTTTTGCAGCAATACTTTACAATATGCAATCCCAAGCTGTTATTATGTTCATAAAAGCCAAACTGAAAAAACATCTTGTACCGCTGCTGCTTGCTGGGAGACAACACGTCAGACCCTTTGTTTTGCTCCCAGGAAAGCCCATTTACTTATTAAGTATAGGAAGAACTTCCAGCAGTGCTGTCTATTGGGAAAGTCATAGCAGCACTGTTATTTATTTGAACTTACATTGATTACTTGAGGGCATAGCGTTGCAAATTGATGTTGTAAGCTCAGTAACTTCCACTATGAATTTCTAAACCTTAATTTTTTTTTCTAGCCCACTCTAACTTAATGGAAATCTAATATACAGTCTAGACGTTCCTAGGTGACAAATTTCTGTACTCAAACTACTGCTTTCTGACATTCATGTAGCATGGTGGTTTTATATGTTGACTCAATTAACAAGTTAAGCTATTCTTTGAGAATACATCTAGTGCCATCTCTTAATGGGGAAGAGAAAATGATCATTGCAATCTTATTGAAGGAGTTACATTTTATATATACTCACACATTTGGAAGAAAAAAATGTGACTCCATACATTTTAGTGTGTAACTTAAGGAAACTGAATCCCTGGTGTGATTTACATTACAAGGAATCAAAGAATATTTCTAAAGTATGAAGCTTTTTGGCTCATACAACATCCTTTACTAATTACTACTGAACAGTATGTGTTCAATGCTGTATTAGATAATGTTCATGCAATGCATATTTGCAAATAAAACTCAGTTGCATATTACTTCTTGTGAACAGCCCTTTGTATCTGTCAAAAACCTCAGAGAAGTAAAAAGAATTTGAATATGTAGACAGGTTCTTCAGCTAATTGTAGTCACATGTAACAATTAAGCATTCACATAGATGTCTAAAATGCCTTTGGCCTGCTCCATGGCTTTTCACTTGTAGTTAGAATAATATCACTAACTAAAATGAAATGTGGTTCTCACATGCTTATATCAATAGGAGCTTTGATCATATTCCATTTATACTGGAATTCACTGTTGTTTGCAGGGTCTCTGAAAGAGAAGGGCGAGGAAAAAATAGGCTGAGAAATAAAAATTGAGGGAGGGATATCATGTCCAACCTGAGAGCAAAACCTACTTTTTACCATAGATATTGATGCGGTTTTAGATAGGCAGTTTCCTCCAATAAGACAATGTACTTAAGAGATATTGCAAAGTGCTCCTCCCACTGGGATTATATAATGGAATGCTTTTCTACCAAGCTACATACACAATCATTAAATTGCACAGATAAATCTTAAATGACGGCAGAAGTGCCATTTTACTTTTCCCCTTGGTAGAAGTAACTTTGTTTTTCCGATTCTGTAGTAGGTTCGTGGCCTGAGCTCCATCCCACTGTCCCACATCACGTGCATTTCTGCACCACAGAACTGCATCTGACCTCCTGGCTACTTTAGACAACAGAGACTGTTACACAAGAGCTTTTCCAAGCTTGAAAGCTACGTATTTCTTCCATCATTTTCATACACATTATTGCCCCTAATTAGAATTTTACTTTAATGAAATTATCTCAAAAACACTGTACAGATCTGCAAGTTGCATGTTTGCCACCTACTCTTGGGCCCAGTTACAGCAGTACATCACTGCAAAATGAACTAGGACTGAATTAATCAGGATTTACACTGATGAAGATGAAAGCATTATTTGAGTCCTTTCACACATGATTAACTGTCAAAACATACTTTCTCTCCCCGACTATAATATGCTGCACATTAAGAAAATGGAAAATACCCAGTAGGCTTTTTATAGGGGAATTAAAAAAAAAAAGGAAAAATACAGTTACAGCAGTTACAGGGCAAACAGATTTTGTGTGAAAAGCATGTATACAGTGGTAGTGTTTTGCTGCTAAGTTGTAATATTAAGGGTAACAAGGTGAACTCTTTGCTTTTTGCTGTGGCCAGGAACATGGGACAGAACCCTCTGAACAGACTATGAGGATTCTCATTGCCTCTGCTTTGAATCAGACTATACATTACAAAAAGGACATATGGTACAGCAGCAGTAGGCTCTCAGAAGTAGGTGAGGTCAAAAACAGCAACGTAACTTAAGTCTTTCAGAAATTTAAAGATAGATCCCAGTCATCCATTTTAAGGTTTGGTGTGGGGTGAGAGTTGGTTTCCCCACACTTTGTTTTTTAACCCCTTTTTTCTTTTCTTCTCTGTCCTAGGGCCCCCTCTAGTGCTACCAGAGCAGACCGTGTAGCTCCCAAATGACACAGGATGAACTTTGGGCACAAGCCCATATAGAGACAGACCCACAGTCCTGAGACTGCACCCCAGCCAGATCTGCCACATGCCTTGTTCTTATTCATACATGACATTTCATTAGGGATAAGGCCATCCGTACGATCGAAAATATTTTTGAGATAATACACAAAAAAGACCCTTGACATCCATAGCTACTGTACTGTTGCATCTGAGCCTGCATTGGAGCTTCTGCAACTATTGAACTATCTATTGAACTCCTAAGGACATGGCAAATAGCTCATGTGCTTGGTATAGATGGCTTGTGGTATGGGGGGACAGGGAGGGAAATCAAACAAACATACACGTTCATATGTAGTCTCTAAAGCCCCAAGTCTTTTTTTAAGGGTCAGCTGTAGCTAAAAGACTTGCATGGAGTCTCCAGCATTAATGCAAAAGAGCCCTTCGAGCAAAGATAAGCCATCCTCCAGAAGCCAACAACTCTCAGACATTGGTCTGTTACCCTTCACAGTGCCACCCATTGCACTGAGCTCTGCAACAACAGCTCAGTCCCCCACAGAGAAGCTTTCAAAAAGGCATAACTTGGGCTCAGATGGCCTGTGATACAGTACCCCAAGGTTACTCCCCAAATCCTGACACACGCTTCAAAGCTTAGCATCAGGGGATTCCTAGTCATCAGCTAGAAAAAAGGGAAAGATGGCAATTAGCACTCAACACCTACACTGAAGTTCTTACCATCACCTTCAACTGCAAGAACAAAGCTTCTTCATCCCAACCTTACATGACTAAGAAAGAGATCATAAGGTTTATGCCTGCTGCTTTTTCTCCCGAGCACCCCATTTCATCTACTCTACCACCCTTTTCCTTAAAGAATAGGACAAGCACCTGCAGGAACAGAAGTGAGCTTTGTGCGACATGTAACACTGTACACACAAGCTATGTACACTGTATGCACAAGCTATGTACACAATGGATTTTTCAGCTTCCTTGAAATATCAACACCAGTGCCAAAACCAGAGTGTTGAATTTAACAATGCTGTGATCCCACCCTGGATGGTAAGACTTAGTCTATTCTCACCTGGCCCCTCCGTTTCCAGTCAGTCCATTCTGTCTCCTAATCAGCTCCGGCAGCCTTCCTCATCTTTTCCTGGTCCCTTTCTCCCTGACCATATGGTGTTTATTTTGACTGCAAAAGACATTAATTTCATTATTCATGAGGAAATCTCATTCTAATTTAAAAAAAAAACCAAAAAACCCAAAACTAAAATCAAAATAAGAGACAACAACTGACAAACCCTAGTACATGATAAAATTAAGGAAGATACTCAGTATCTTCCTTGATTTGATATTTTGGTTGTGGAATGAAATATTACTTTTTGTGAGACAGTGGGCAGAAGGCATTAATGACAGCTGTGCCCAACAAAATTAATCCTTAGTAAAACTCTAGTCCTTGCCTCAGAGAGATAAATTCTCGATGGTCTTAACTAGACATGGATTACATAATCCTTGTGTTAGGGAATGAAATTGTATTGAACACAGCCAAATGCCAGTACTACATACCTTAACAATGGTATCAGTGAAAAATACCTTACCACGTGTAAAAACTATGCCCAGAAAGGGTATCAACTACCCACAAATTACTCTTGACATCAAGTTCAAAATAATTTCTGTTTCCATTTGTTTTGGAACAGAAACGGTTTTGCTATTTGCCTGGAAGTCTTAACAGTCTGGATTTTCAGTAGCCAAAAAGGATTTGCTTTTTAAACAATTACTGGTGGGGGCAAGGCAGGGGAAAGTAATAAAAGCCTCCCCTGCGCCCCACTTGGGTCACAGACCTTACCTTTAAGTTTACTTTAGGTATCAGACATTCCTGTCCCCACAGCCTCACAGGGAAAAACCAAACCAAACCAAACCAAACCAAATTACGAAAGAAATATCCTTCAGTAGCTGCCATTTGTCTGTCACATTAGAAAGGCACCATGGAACACTTGACATTTCAGAAGCAACAGCTACCCAGTAAATCCTGAAAATAGATGTTGTGTTTATATTTGATACACAACTCTGAAAAGGGGGAGTTGGCAAGTTGGACCTGGACCATACTGGGATTTCAAGCTATTGCAACTAGGATTAGACCGAAATAAAAGAAATTACTTCAAGTAAACTAAAAGCTAACTGCAGTTTTGCCATAATGTTTGGGTTTTTTTTTTTGAAAATGCCACAAAATTATATTGCCAGGCTTCAGAAGATTCCACATTAAGAGAATACTTCTGTGTGTAAGGATTTGAAGATCTTGCTCAAAATACCTTTAGGGATGGTGATTCAGCCAAACGTATGTAAATGCATCCACTGGTCTTGGCGTCTTCGCTCCACTAAAAGCTAACTGCAGTTTTGCCATAATGCTTGGGTTTTTTTTGAAAATTCCACAAAATTATATTGCCAGGCTTCAGAAGATTCCACATTAAGAGAATACTTCTGTGTGTAAGGATTTGAAGATCTTGCTCAAAATACCTTTAGGGATGGTGATTCAGCCAAACGTATGTAAATGCATCCACTGGTCTTGGCGTCTTCGCTCCAGGATATGGTTCCTTGAACTGAAGAACTATATAAACTCTACTTACAGAGAGACATAGAAGAATGGCTCCTTCGATTCACACACAGAAGAATGGCTCCTTCGCCAGGATATGGTTCCTTGAACTGAAGAACTACAGAAACTGTACTTACAGAGAGATGATAGAAGAATGGCTCCTTCAATTCACACACAGAAGAATGGCTCCTTCAGCGTAAATCAGCAGTAACACCCCTTGCAGGAGATGGCCCACAGCTGAGCAATGCACTATTTAGCCATTAGCAGAAGGGCAGGAGTTGAAGGAGGTGGCCTGTGTAGTTCCTTCTCAGTAACGTCTTGAGCTTGAGAAAAAGTCCCTGAGCTACTCAACAGCACAGTGTGAATAAAAGATCATAGACTTAAAAAAAAAAAAAAAAAAAAAGGGGAAAAACAAGTAAGAGTTTTGAATATAGGATAAAACAAGATGCACATTTGTATAGTCTGAAGATTAAAATGAGTTTAGAGCAGATCAGCAAAGTTCAGGTCTCTTTGCTGACAGGAACAGTTTCACTTACTGTTCTAGCTTTTCCTTAGGCAGCAAAAAATTAAATCCTTCTTAAAAAGCAGGACTAGGAGTCAAAAAAAAAGCTCAAGATCAGGCATTTTAGCAAGCTTCGGGGGCAAAAAAAAAAGCAAATGCCTAATGCCAAGGAATCCTTAAGAATAATAAAGTAAAACATCCATTTTCAGTGACCGAAGTCAATTAAGAAAATCAAATGCTCTGTCATCAGACATCAAACACATGCTAAAAGTGCAGACCTAACAATTTAAATGTGATGTTAAAGTTAGTCTTACATTTAAGAATACACATTAGCCATAAAGACTATGTGTCTATTCTATTTGGGTGAAAAAGCTGTATTTAGACGTACATCCTCCAAGTTGTGTTCCACTTCTCATAAGAAGCTGACTTCTTTTTTTCCTTTGCCATCTTCTAAAAAAATAAAGATCATTCCTGATTATCTAAAGATACCTTAGCCTACTACCAGTCAATGACTATAGAGTATGCTATACACTGCATTTATAATAACTTATACCAAATTAAAGAGCACACATTGAAAACATATTACTACTGAAAATACCCATTTGCTTTTACCATTCAGTTACCTGATCTTTTCCACCTCACCTATCACTTTTAGTAAGTGAACAATTTACAGAAACAATTGCTAATAGAGCCAAGACAGACACACTCACTTGCTTACATATTACTTTTTGTTCAAACAAATAACATAGAATATGATAATAAACCTGCAATACAAAGTTTGATGCTGTTTCTTTTTATCTAGGGTCTATTCACTACCCTTACAGTGAATGAGAGCGATTGCTGTAATAGTGGATTAAATGCTAATTTGTACAGCCAAATATCCTAGGTGATCCCGTTCACTGTGTGTTGTCCACCCCATATGCTGTTCCTCAGCATCCAAAGATACTCAGATAGGTGAAAAAGAATTCAGATCACACCTCAATGGGGAAGCAAACCCACTGCTGGCAATCTTGACAACACTGGCTGACCCAGGTCCCAGGTCAGAAAAGGAAGAGGCTTCCCCCCACTCCCTTCCTTTGCTGCCTTCTTATCTAAGGAAGAAAAGGAAGGGGAGTACTTTTTCCAGAACTGTGGCACCTTGCCCTCTCAGACGAACAGAGACAACAGTACATTTCAACTTTATTAGAAAAAAACCAAAAGTTTATACAAAGCTCTGCATTTTACAGAAAACCACCTCCCCCAAACACAAAGAAATCCGACATTGCAAGCTGTATGAATTTTCATTTTTCATATACATACATATATATATGTACATACACATATATATGTGTGTGGGCGCACGCGTGTGTATATAGAGTGAGACGTATTTTTTTTGCATGGTTTGCATTCATTATTTTACAAAGTTAACATTTAGTAGAAAAAAAAAAAGGATCTTTGTTACCATTATTTTCTCATATAAATAACTGTGAGCAGTCCCTCTGCAGATAGATAAAAAACACCTTTTCGTGTCATTCTGTAAAAAACAGACATTACTGAAATGGTATTGAAACCTTTCAGGTTTTTCAATACCACCATAAAAATATCATCTAGCCCCCAATTCAAAATGCTTGTCCAAGGCATTAGAAGAGAAAGGACTGTAAGACAATTCTGGAAAGATCAGTTCTTTAAGCCAACATTCAGGTAGATAATTTTTGCTGGACCTCATACATTGGTGTGAAATGAGCACAAACAGGAGGCCAACCTCTCTGTCTCCCTGGAAAAGCTGGTTCTTTGCCTGTTGTCACCGAGTCAAATTCCAACAAAGCACCCAGCAGTGCTAAGGAGCTGACATGCTCTCAGCTCACCCTTCTCACCCCGCAACAAAGCCATGGACTTTCTAGATGCAATCAAAACCTCTACCAGCTCAGCAAATATTTCCTACTCCATTCACCTTAAAAGGAGCTGTTGGACTTGTGGCATGGCTAGACAGACATTAGGTTGTTGAATTACTGGGAGAAAAACTTAACTAGTGAGGAAAACGCAAAACGACAACTAAAAGGAAGAAAATGCTACAGAAAAGAGCTACTGGAGTGACTTCCAAGGCTCCGGTTTGAAGAAGCAGGAACAGTAGACAGATGTGAATTGCAGATCAAAACACCCTTGCATCTACTGAAGTTAAAGGTGATAGCGTGGTCCAAATCAATTAACTGCCTGGTAGACAATCATTCTTTCCGTCAAGCACCATGATGGGGAGAATGGCGAAGATTCTGAAGGCAATACAAGTGGTAGTGGTGATAACAAAGGTAATGGAAGTGAAGAACACAATGATGCCGATTAAATGGAGCGTAATGCCAAGATGTTTCGACTGCCATAGATGCTGGCAACAAGAAGAATGGTTATATGGTTGGTGTTGATGATGGCCAGAATTCATTCATATGTCCATGTAGTCATCATCTTCATCAGTATCACTTTCCAGTGAGGACTCCTGGCTTGAGGTCTCTAAGATTTCCAAAGCTGGCTGACAAAGGCTCTCCTTCTTTACATTCGCTGCAGACTGAGCAGACAAAATAGCAGACTGATCCCAAAAAGAGAGAGAGAGAATATATTGCTAAATAGTCAGGATAAACCCACGATCACAGGGATAAAAGCCACCTGGTTGCTATTCCTTCACATTCAATAGCTCTCTTACTTCTATAAAAGATATGGCATCCTAATGTGAAACAACATAACATTTACCAGTAGGCTTCCCCACTGTTAATATTCTGGTAGCTTCCACTAACCTAAGAATTGCAATGGCTCCAGTAGCTTCCTCACCCATTTTTGTAATTCTTTCTAAGTCCCTCAGAAAAGGGTTAAGGAGTAGGATAGCTATGATTTCACCCACGGCCAATACTTCATCGGTCCTTTACAACTGGCTCCTGCTGATAATAGCTAGCATCTTCTTCCACTACTTATTCTATCTCTGGTTATGAACTGGGGACTGGAACTGTTGCTCCTTTCATACAAGTATTTTACTAAGGGGAGAATCAAGATAAAAACAATAATCTAACAAATTACTGTTTCCCTTTTATTACCTTTAATTTTTGCTTGGTCTCTTCTGAAATGCTGCCCTTTGGAGAAAGGAGGGTGGGAGTGGGTGGAGTGACAGTGATCTCAGGTGGAAATTTGGTGACAGATGAAGGTATGAAAAGCTTTGGCATGTTGGGCAGAATGCGAGTTTTTACTCGGGTGCCATCTGTCTTGTTCTGCTGAATTCCCAAAGTCTGTGAACTGGAGCTGAGTTCAGGCTTGGAACTGGAGGCTAAACAGAGAATAATAAGAAAAAAACACGTTAGGAAGCTATCTGGGATTTCAGATGTCAAAGAAGAGGGAATAATTCATTGTTAGACATATGGCTGGCTCAAAGGACCTTTCTTCAAGCCATGCTTTAATTAAGGCTCAGAAACAGAAGAAAGGGCCTCAAGAGTCTATAATGACAACTGGAAACCAGTAATAATTAAAAAAAAAAAAAAAATCTTACTGGGCAGTAGAAACTCAATCTGACCAAGCACAAGTGCTAGTGCAGCACTGACCCATCTACATCTAGCTAGAAGTCTACTACAGGCACCATTTTCCCACTTGTATCAGGTGCAATCATCTTATCTTTGCATTCTCTAACTGCCTCTCCATTCTGTAATGCAACAAATAAAGCCACTTAGCTTTACTTATGAGTCTTAAGTTCCTCCACTATAGCATTGCCTGTTTAATTCTTGAGATAGCAACTCCCCAACAGTTTAAGAAAAATATATGGTAACACTCGTCAAATTCCCTCATTACTCTCTTCAAATCCTGTCATAAAAACCTCCTTGGTGTGCTCATGCCACTGTCTCCCACTCTAGTTTGCATTATTTCCATGTACTTCCCAAGTGTCCCAGCTTGTGGTCTTTACAATGCAAACTTGCTTGGACTGGGCCCATCTCATGAAGCAAAGAGGGATCCAGCACTATCACATAACAAAATAATATATACATAACAATACCCAGTAGGAGACAATGCTTTCACATTAAAAACTGAGAATATCTTAAAGAGATTTCTTGATTTCTTACTAATAATGCTGCTTCGTATGGAGTCAAAACTATTTTTTTTAGAAGCTAGGCTCTAGTATTTTCATTCATATATCTCAGACTGATAATGATGACAGGTGCTCATAGACATTTTTTCAGTTTTAGTCTTGTCAAATCCATCTCTTGCAGATTCCTGGAACTGACATGGCCACTTAAGCACAGCAAAATAAAATGCATCTTCCTGATGCTATCCTGAAAAACAACCAGCAGTAGAACTAACTACTAAGGGCCATAAAATTGAATTGTGTGCTCTCAACTGTACACAAGAATGTAAGAAATGCCACAACAGATGAGGCGCAGCTTTCCATCAAGATCAGTGACCCATCTCCATGGGCAGCCAATGATTTCAGAGGAGAGTACCAGAAACGTTGCAGTAATCAGACACAGGATAATCTGACTCTCTCAAATAACAAAAAATGAGATCCCCCAAACATGAGCATCTAGATTATGCCCGCCTGAAATACCAAGTTTTGCATTTTTTCAATTAAAACACCAACTCCTACTTCTCTTGGGATGAGCGCAGAGGAGGGATAGAAAGCATTAACTGCTGTAATGCTGGTTTTTATGTTTACACAGACTGAGTCAGCTTTTGTGAAAAATTGTTTCCTTCTGCTAAATATTCCAATAGTGTAATCCAAAGTGTTGTCATATTGCCCCATGTAAGATTTCAATTAAAAGAAAAAAAATCTACTTTAAAGGATGCAGAAACTATATAACATGATAGTCTGATACTGGGAGGTTTTTTATTTGGCTTTGCTGCCGTGGTATTTAGCATTTGAGTCATGCACCAAAAAGAATAACCATTAAGGGACGACAAGGCAGTTTCCCAGGAAGCTGGGACACTGCCAGGAATGCCTCTAAATTCTGGAATACTTGACTGGAAGGCAGGCAGAGAAACTGAGGAACATCAATCACAACTATCCTATGAATCAATCAATCAACCCCTACAGACTGATCAGCTGCTAATCACCCATTTTCAGAATTCTTTGAAGCACAGAAAGCTCCTACCTTGGGTACAAACATGTCCTGAATTTGTGCTGGTCACCGACTCCACTTGCCAGCAAACAGGCTCTGGTGATGGTGCAACAGTAGCCATTTTCATCTGCTGACAAAGCCGTGACTCCTGCTGCTGAAATCCAAGCCCCTCCAAAGGCACTTCAAGCTCTTCTTCCTCTTTAGTAATGAAATATAATTAACAGATTAAGAGACATCCTGATCTCTCTCCTAAGCCTCAATCCGTTTGCTCTGTAACCAACTGGTAGATTTTTTTTTTAACCCTTGCTCTGTTTCTAAACCGTAATATGACTGAAATCAAATATTGGCAAGCTAAGATGGCAATACCAGCTTTTTCATACTTGGTGCCATCAATTCATACTCTTAAAAAAAGCAAATGTCATTTAAAAAGTGAAAGAAAAATTCTCGTGTATGACATTTTGTTACCTCTGCACATCTGCAAGAAAAACACATGGATCTGACCATTCTCCTTTGGAGATGTGAGGGTTGAAACACCTGCCACATACACAGAGCAAAATCCATCACCCTTAATCTGAGCCAGCCATGACCGATGGGTCCCTCTCTGACCTGCAATCACAGGTACGTGCTACACTGAGGTGCAGCTTACTGGTAAGTAAGATTAATTACTCTGAACACCAGCAACAGGGCCAAACCTGTTTTTTATGAAACCAATATCAAGTTATACTAAATACCCGCTTTCCCCTGATGTGTCCTCTGTGCCTCCATAAATACATTAGCCTAAAATTCCCACCTTCTGCTGTTCCAGAACTTGGGATGGTTGTAACTCAGAATCCATGGCCGCGTGTGTGCAATCTCCTTATTATGTAACCAGCTCTATCTGCTTTTAAATTAATGCAGTGTTAAACCAGTTCTCTTACCCACTGAGCCGCACACTGTACAGAACAGGAGTGATTTTCACTGAACTACTGAGAGTTACTGGTGCCCTTTCTGGGAAGGGCAGACTGAAGCAGCAGCAAGCTTTTCAAGGCTACGGATGCACAAACAAGCTCTTATTTTCTGATAAAAATGAAGATATCCTTCAAAAACAAAGGGCTGTCTAGTCTAATTTGAATCACCTTATATTTACACAGGCTAAGGCATGCACAGGCAGCTATCACTGGCCAGCAGATGCAATATATATTCCCAGTCTAACTTGCTCTAAAATTCTTTATATGTCCATGCTCTACATTAATTTAGGATTTTGACAGTATGATGTCTCAAAAAGGAATATATATTTCAACTTTTCCTCATTGGAAACATACTCCCACCCCCTCAAGTGTTGAAAACACTTCTCCATCTTCACCAATGTAGATAAGAACTTGGAATTTACCATGGTAATATTCTCCTGTACAAGAGTTCCCCTTGCAGAAAATGCTTAAGACAACATTACAGCCGAACAGCTTGGTAAAAGTCAGATCCATGCAGTTTGAGAGATGCAACTTTTAAAATGAGTTATATTTCTCTAGGGTTCTTGAATCATTTGTAAAAAAAAAAAAAAAAAAAGGCTTACCAAAGGAGGCCCTAAGTTCTTTCATCCACTAATTTTCATTGGTAAAGAAAAGAACCCATCATCTAAACTTGTAGCTGACAGCCAATATAAGCCTTAGGATAAATGAGTTTGCTTGTAGAGAATTCTCCAATAGTTCCCAAAAAGGAAAGGTCACACACTACAGCACAAATCACAGGCAGCTTCTGTTCTGTGATGTTCCACTCACTATCAAGCACAAAATGGAAAGGTCTAATGCAGAAGAATGTAGTTCTCACTCTCAGCACTCTCTTGCACATTTCTCTATGGATACTTCAAAATACAGCATTGGAAGTAGGAAAATAATAGCTGCATCTATACATGTATTAATAGACCCAAACAGATTAAAAACAACACAGAAGGAAGTACTTAACTGCAAGAATCTTGACTAGGAAAACTGTAACTCATAGTTTCCCCGTTTAAGAAGCAGGGGATAGCTGAAGGATCATTTTCTGTATTTGCCTGCCCTTTATACCAGCTACACGTAGGATTTAACCACACGCTGACAAAGTACAAGAGACTCTACGAAGAAGGATCAGCCCTAACGTGGCCTGAAGCCAATATACACATATCCCATTGCACCGCTAGCGTCTGACGAGAAGATGTAGGCTAAACCCAGAAGACTCCCACACTGAAATGGCTACAAGACACTTGATCAAAAGACAAAAAGAAACGTTACATCAAGATTTGAAGAAAAGCAAACTGAAAATGATGATTTCGAAAGATTATCCTACAAGACAGCTAAGAAGGCAACTCCTTTTTAACTTGCTCCAACACTTCAGACTCAGTCTTAAGTATCTAAGGTAAGTACTAACTGAATCTTTCTTATCCACTTATTAACCAAGAATACAAAAGCAGTAATTAATTTAGCAGATACAATACTACATAGAAATAAACTGCAAATCCTACAGCCTCAACTATACTGCTAACTGAGAACCGTTTTGTATGCGCTCAACTGCTAAATTACATTAGGGACTTATTAGTTCACCATTCAGAATAAGAGCTTTGATTTGCATTATTGTTTAATGACAAAACTGTACCTCTTATGCTGATTATAATCTTTGTTTAATTATAAGATATATCATTGCTTAAGCTGATTTGCTGTGCCTTATTTTAACAAAATTATGCCCCACTGACAAAAGCTCTTTTGAGCTTTGCTTTTTGCTACAAGACTGCTATCGGTCTACATTCTTTTATGAGCAATCATCATACTTATAAGCATCTCCATCCTACATATCATATTTGGTTTGGTTAGTTTTGTAGATCCAGTTTTATAGTGTAGTAAAATTAGATTTAATTTGAATAAAATTGTGTGTCAGCCCTTTTTCGTGTAGAAGTGAATGGAAATGAAAGGGCAGAAGCCTGGCACACTAAGCATGTATTTCTATCACTGCACTTCTGGAAACAACACTTGTTAATATTCTATTAGGCTGCATCTTTCAGTACATGAGAAATCAAGAACCACTGTCTGTTAATCAATCCCTTGCTGTCAGAGGTGTTAAATACACAGTGACTGAATTCTATGCCCAGATTGGGTCATACACTTTTTTATTTTAGGACTGTGCAATTTTAATTTTTTTTATTTTTTGGTAATAGTCATCGGAGTGGCATTATTTCTAAGTTAAAAATAAAGTTAATAAACAGAATGTTTTTGATTCTTGAAAATAACAAGAATTGGTTGTTTCAGGTGTATATATCATTATTTATACTATTTATACTTTAATATAGTGCACAGATATTTACTATATCTCTTTTCATTACAGAAAAAAAAAGGCAAAAGAGAGAAAGATAATCAAGAAGAAACATACAGTTGGATCTCCTATTATTTGTCTAAAACAGATTTCTGAAGAGAATATCTTGATATTTGTCTTGTGGAAGATGCTGTTATAGCCCTGAACATAATGTCCTAGTTTTTCTAATAAAAACTTTCCCCAGGGAGGTAAAGACTCCACTAACTCATGAGCCACAATATTCTGCACAAGTGCAAGAGCACAAGAATATACATACAGCACATTCTGAAGGTGTTCAGAAGCTCAGCTTTAATATCAGTTTAAAAATCTTTTGGTAATACCCCGTTCTTATACTGTCCTGGCAGGTTTTCAAACATTAGCTCTACAAACCCAGTTTAAAATAAAACCAGTCTCTGAAGACGTAATATGCAACAGTCACTTGTCTCCAGGCTGAAGATGGGACAGGTATTGTACTCTGAAGATCCATTTAGCACTCTCACCTTACAACACAACACATAAAAACTAAGCACGTAGAAAAAAACCACATATTTGCAATGCATATTATTATTTACATTGAAAAGTTCATCTCCAATTGAGCTGAATTACAAGTATTTCTTTTAGCCTTCCCTTTCCCAACAACTGTCTAAATACATATAAAATAGTAGACACATAGAAAGAGGGACATCATACCTTTCAACATCTCCCTGCTTTAGTGAGGAAGAAACAAGCTGAAAACAATTCAATGCAACAACCTACTCCAGCTCTCCTCTCCAACCTCTTTCCACTTGTTGCCAGGGTAACCAGTGTTTGCAGATGCCTATAGCGGGCGCCTGGGTTCATGACTTCATCACAGTTAATATTCTCTCTCTCGGTCTCTCTTTATACAGAGAATACACTATATACATATATCCTCACAGTATAAACACAGAGAATATACAACTCCTGAAACCATTTTTATACTTGAGACAATTTACTTTGCTATTCTGATGTGTATAAAATGAAAAATAACACCGTAAGAAATATTCACTTGGCAATTTGCAGATGTGGAGAAAGTTTAAAAGCAGTGGTACTGTAACCAGTAAACAACTGCTCTGGTCTCTGCACCACACTGTACACTAATCACTGCATTTTGTCATGCTGTCAGGTATAAGAGACATTAACATTACAGTGTTATAAAACATTTTATGTGGAATTTCAAAAAAATCCTGTAAGTCATGCACTAAAGCTATTACATGACAACTGAAAGACAAGCCCAGAAAATGTGACTAGCATCTGGAAATAAATGTTTTCCAGTTTCTGACGGAAGCAGTTTGAAGTATTATAGCACAGATGTTACAGGATACAAGGAACTTACAGTGCATACACAAAACATCATTTCATTATAGGAAAAAGGAAGGAGCTGAGCTTTGAACTCCAGGACAGAATACTAACATGGTTTCAAAAGCAAATGTTTGGAGAAATGAACAGATAACAGCTTCAAGTGCTTAAATAATGCACTTGCACCACTTGCCTTCATCCCTCTGAAAAACACCTTCCCCAGCATTTCTGTGTGTCAAGATAAAAAAACCTGAAAATACATTACTACGATTTAGCAAATCTGTACTAGCTTGCCTTTCAACCACTTCAAAAGAGTAAGGACTGAATTCTCTGTGCCTACAGACACTAGGAAATACTTATTTTACCAGTCCCAGTAACAACTGGTTTAGTTTGTATTTTAATGTCCACCCATTGCACATGTATTTATTCACAGAACTGACTGCTACTCATTTATAAGGTAGATATTTTTTTTTCCTGGTGATGGAACTGCGTCTGATCCCTGGCTCCCTGTCAGTGGAGTAAATATCTTACCACATTTCCAAAGAATAGTGCTAATGTGAAAACAATTTTCTGTATTCCATCTACCTCACCCTGCAGTGTGCTGGGAATTAATACAGCTTTTTTTCCCCATAGAGAACTTGCAAAGGCCATGGAAAGCTTGAATTTGGAGAAGCTCAGAGTTTCCTCATACACTGTACTACTAAGTCAATGGAAAGACTGCACTGGAACCCAGGTTGGTTCAGCTGAACAGTTTGGTTAAGGATACAGACCTAGAGAAACAACAGGGGCATCACCCCTCAAACTGCATCTGGTGTGAGGTACTACACCACAGCAAGGAACTGAGATTTACTCACTTCATCACAGGATGCACCAGGTATACTTGGTAGCCTGTCCTTATGCGTTTCCTTTCTCTAAATTAATTCCAAATATCCTGCCATGAAATTTATTTCTAAAAAACCACTATCAAGTCATAGCTCTAGAAATGAAGAATTTGACTTGAAATGCCAAATTCAGGAAATTACATTAAAAGCTGACACACAAAGCCATGTGTTAAAAATTAAGCGTCAGAGTAATTTTGGAGGCGAAAAGCTGCAGAACACAAGTTCTATTGCCCTCTGAAATGAAAGATATTCAAGCAGTCTGGTGAACAGAAGTTGGCACTGTAATAGCATGGCATATTGCTATATTTATCACTAGGGTCCTGAGCACAGAGTTTACTGTACAATTATATGAGACATACCCCAAAATGCTTCCTAAGGCCGAGATCAGCTGTCACAGAGCAACACTAAGGCGATTAAAACTTAAACCAGGTGGCTGATCTGAAAGTGCTGCCAGGCAATAGTCCCTGGCCCATGCTAATTCCCAAGCTCCCAGGTGCCTCTAACAGCCACACTGTAGTCCCTGGCCCATGCTAATTCCCAAGCTCCCAGGTGCCTGCACCAGCCACCAGGGCCAGTCTAACAGCAGAGACAGTGGAGTTCCTGTTTCCAAAAACATTTCTTGACACTACCAAGTCTCCTAGAGCTGCAGAAATCTGGTGTGCATGTTGGTGAAGAAAAGCCCTACTAACTTCCTCTTGCTCTTTTTAAAACAAAACAAAGCTTCAATCAAAGAAAGAGATGGGCCTAGATGAAAAAGACAATGGCTTGATATTCAACTACATGAACTTTCAAATGGCATTATAAAAACGCAGCTAATTGATATTTGTGTTTTAGTATGTGACTCAGCAAGCATACATCACTTGGAGCACATCACATAGTAGCACCTGTGGATAGTAACAGTCACTCATTTGCAATCTACTGCTTCCAAATTTTATGTACTCGTTATCTAACGAAAGGCGTAAGACCTTGCCTTCAGTGTCTCATCCTTCTTTGGCCTGACAGCCAGCTAAGCACAATGCAAATTAGCAAAAGCAGCTGTCAGAAAAATCTCTTTAAAGAATATGACACCCCATGATTTTCCAAGAAGCTTGTAAGTCACGTAATACCTGTGCAGTGGGCTTACAACTAGATCTCTCTTCAGTCTTCATTTGTGCAGGAATATATGTAAATTTTATGCTGCTGGCAATAATCAAAACTAGTGAAACTAAAACATATTATAACAAAACAGCATCATTACCATGTTCTTTTACAAAAGGTCTCCAGAAAATGTGTTCCATTAGTTTAAGCTATCCAGGGGCCAGTGAGCCCCCAGGATTTTCAGGGGTATCTAAGGGGCTAGAGAGCCTCTTGGACCACAGACCTGGCCAGACTGCACCAAACCTCTGGATACCATCACCTGACAGGCCACAGCTGGGAAGCTGCTACTCCTCTCTTATTTGTTCTTACTGATCTAACACGGGTACATAAAAACCACAACAGTTTTAATTTCAAGGGATTTTCTGCACAGTGTTGGATTGAATAAAGGAAACAAGAAATCTGAAGGGTAAAGATGAGAAATAGACATTACATGTACTGAAAAACTTTTCTGGAATGAATTTATTGTGATAGCAAAGCAATTCAGCACACTTCCAAGGGGAAGATGAAAAAACACAACCGACTGGTACTGTCTGAGCACAAGGCAAAAAAGAATTAAGAAGTCATTCACAAACAGGAACCCCCCTGCTGACATTCAGCAGTGAAGTTGCTTTCAGAGTGCACCCATTGTGAAAAACAAACAGCTTCATGAAAAGCAAGGATCAGACAAGGGGAAGTGAGAACACCAATGCCAAGGAGGCTGAAGCAGCAAGAGATCAGAGAGCACAAATGCAGAGGCAGCTGAAGGCAGCCTGCCTGGTTTGTTAGTGGCTCTGCAGTCACCAACGTGGATGGGAGCTGGTACCCCTGGATGGTACAACAGGCGTAGGGTTACAAGTATTTAAAGAGTTTTTAAAGCCAGGGATGGAGCACTTCTCCTATGAAGACAGGCTGGGGACGTTCTGTGTGGAGAAGGGAGGACTCCAGGAGTCCTTACAGCAGCATTCCAGCACTTAAAGGGGGCCTACAGGAAAGATGGGGAGGGACTCTTTATCAGGGAGTGTAGTGATAGGACAAGGGATAACAGTTTTAAACTGCAAGAGGATATGTTTAGATTAGGAAGAAATTCTTTACTGTCAGAGACAGTACTGTTGTGAGACACTGGCCCAGGTTGCCCAGAGAACCTGTGGACTCCCCATCCCTGGAGGTGTTCAAGGCCAGGCTGGATGGGGCTTTGAGTAACATGGTCTAATGGAAAGTGTACCTGCAAGCAGGGGGGGTTGGAACTAAATTATCTTAAGGTCCCTTCCAAACCAAAACATTCTATAATTCTATAACATGTGTGTTTAAGAAAGAACCCTCATGCCAGGTAACTGCAATATGAAGAAGGCTCACATAAGGCGACAGCTCCTTGGCCAGCCTAATCTTTTCCGTGTTTCAGCTTTTTTTTTTTGAACCATCTGTTGAGAGCAACTCCGTGCTCTAAAGTACGATTTTAAATTCAGCAGAAAAAACAGGTAAGACACTGATTGCAATTAAGAGGGTTGAATGTTACTACTTCCTGCAGTTTAAAAAGTACTTGAAAGTTTGAATTGAAATCCATGGTTAAAATAAGGCATCACCAACAAGGCCAAATATTTTGGGCATTTTGTGTTAAGCAGAAAGTTTTCAGGACATTGAATTACAGGCTCTTAAGTCCGTGTTTTGTCTTTAGAAATTTATGACAAGCAAGCTCAGAAGACACTGAGATCAGTATATGACTAAACTCAAGTGAAGATGACAACCTACAATCTCCATTATTTCACTCAGATAGAAACAGGGGTTTTGGATGTCCACTGATGTCTGGATATCTGGAAACTGTGAGGAATCAAGGTGAACCCTTGTGCCATGCCCTGCTTTAATATAAAGACAGATGTGGTCAATGCAAAATTGTAGAGCTGACATTCTTTGCAGTATTTCCTTCTCCCTCACATAAATTACCTCAGTCTTCTGAGAACTCAGTATCAACCTAAGGTCACGCATCAGTTGTTAAAATAAACTAAACCACAGACTTCTGGTCAAAGATGCTCTTTACACCTAGAAGTACTCTTATGACTGACAGAGAGTTAAGAGCCTACAAGATGAACTGCCATATTACAAGATCATTACTGAATTCTTAGGGCTTAGCACTTCAAAACACGCTCTATTTTGAACATCCCTCTTTTCAGGAGTCTGCGGCTGCCTGCACACACACTGAAACAATTTAGCCTCATTGCTCACTGTTATAATAGTGCTACTCACCTTTCCACACAGCTGTCCTCACTTGTATTTATTTGTTGTGCTTCTGAAAGTCTAAAAGTTCTACAGGTTGAAATGCATTCAAACCTCTACCTGCCCTGTAGTGCCCACATAACAAACATCTGAAATTTTCACAGGATATTCACATGGCTTATGGAGTGCAACTTCCCCACACAATACAGAAAGAATTGTCATCCTTAGCTCTGAATTTCTAAGTTTGGACAGCTATTAATGACCTTCTTGTTTTCATATTGAAATGCTTAGGCCTCAAATGGGCATAAATTTAACTGGGGGGACAGGACATTACTCTTCTACTCTGATTTTATATTCCAAATTGGTAAATATCTGGCTTTAAGTAAAACACATAACTTCAAATAATTCCAAGTATAAAAACCTTCTCTTGGTATCAAAACTCAGATGTGAATGCTTTCCTGTCCATTCCTTATAAGAATCATTATTAGAATAAGGACAGCAAAGAAGAAGAAAATGTCAAGATTCTTCCATCCATTTCGAATAGTATAATACCGAACAGTGTGACAGGATGGAGAGGGTTTATCTTAATTGTCCTATTTCAGTTTCCCCAGAGGAAATTTCAGGCTGAGCCATAAAGGCTAATAGTCCCACGTACATTTATGCCTAAATGTAGGGAGCTCTCATGCTGAAACTACCACTATCATCACTCTGCTGCTGGCCTTCATGTTTTATTCTGTACCAGGTACTAGACAGAATCTTGCTAAAATCTCTACCTAAGAAATGAGCGGCACAGCATCAACATTGCTTGGAATGCCATTCCTTTTTCTGGGTGAAAACACAGAAAACGATAGCAGCTAATACTCTCTGATGTGGAATACTTTCACATGAACAAATAGATACAGGAAGAAGTGACAAGAAACAAAAAAAGATGAAAACAGATTACTCTAAAAATGGGAGGAGTTTTTACAGAAACAGAGCTAATGGGAGGCAGATGAAAAAAGGTTATAACAGAATTATAAATAGTTCTTTTTAGAGGAGGTGGATGCAGAGGTAGGAGAATTAAAAAGAAAAGAAAAAGAGAAGACACAGCAGTAATTGGTGTCTCTCGCAGCTAGAGAAATGACCTGTCAGGTAGGTCTGAGAGCCAGAAAGCCAGATACAAGGCATGCATTCAGCACTGGAATGAGAGCTCTGCAGAGAGAGCCTCTTGATCTTCAGACGTAGTTTCAGGGGTGTAATTCTGGCAGCTAACCCTTCCATCTCCCTCAGCCAAGATAATGTACAGAAAGCATTAAAGAAGAAAGAACAATATATAACTTTACAACCCTAACAAAGCCTAGGAAGTCAAAAGATTAAAATAAACGTTCCAATCACTGCAATGTGGCCTGGGAAATTGCAGAGAGGAAAGCACATCAGAAATACTTGTGAGTTTTGTTTGAAAACGGAAAGAATGTGTGAGTTGTTATCTGTATTGTCATTCCTACCAGTCTCCTTAGTAAGTGTACAGCAACTTTACAGAGGATTCATTTTTTTTTTCTCCCTTGTTGTCTAGGCACCAACCTGAATTACTCCCTGTTGAACAAGCCTGCCAAGATATCCTATGACACCATGCAACTCCATTCTTTAGCTTCATAAGGACAGTAACAAACATGGTTTACACATCGACTGAGCCATTCCTTCCTTATCATTCCCCTTTCCTTTCTTCCCCTCCCAAGACAATCTCTCCCTGGATTTGTGAAAAAGGAAAATTAGATTATGATAATGCAACTGCTAATATTGCATGTTAAATTTCAATTTTGTCCTGTACTCAGAGATTAGCAATTTGCTCTTTGTTGCTGAATTCAGAAGATTATGAGCTTTCAGATGCCAAGGCTGATTACACGTGGAAAGAAATTAAATACCAGAAGTATAAAGATCAAAATTTAGAAAGTCACAACACCAGATTAACAAAATATCCAGACTAGATCAGAGTCTCTTCATCATTATTTAATACTATGCACCATCAAGTCTTGCAAACCTGGGCACTATTTTCACTGTAACATCATCTGTCACTTTTCACAATGCCTCTATGTATATGGTCCATTCACAATTTTATCTGGGCTCTCAGGAATTTGTCTACGGCATTTTGTGAGCAGTGTTATGACCCAAGCACATGAATAGATGGAGTGAGCAAAAGCAGCAGCAGATGCTTTTTCAGACAGTGTCCCTGCTAAGCCAGAAGTGAGCATAGGCTGTAGCAGGTGCTCTGCCACCTTAACACGAGCAGTGTCCCACAAAGATGCACAACCATCTCTTTTGGGCACCCAAGACAAGTCTGAAATTGGATCTAATCTTACTTCATTCCCCAAAGCGGCTCAGTACTGCCTTGCACGGTGATTTTGACTTCTGCTATCCAGCCAGCCTGCCACGACAGCAGTTAACAAAAAGACAACATTCTCATTTAATTTTAATTCTTTCCTCATCTAGACAAGCTGTACACAAGCAAGTACATAACAAAGTCCTAAACAAATCACACAACCATGTGACACAATAAGTAACATTTCTTCTGTTTCTTCAATCCTTTTCTGTACTCTAACTGTGCAGAGAACTATACTAGGGCTACAAATAATATGTTCCCAACATTCCAGTCCTGCCAGATGCATTTTTTCTCAAATGCACAAAGTAATAGTGATGACACACTAACTTTATGAACCATGTAGAAGCCTGGCATTTTCACAGTGTTATGTATCTGCACACACATATAGAGGGCAGTGATAGCTATGCATCTTATTATGTTAATCAGACACTTGTAAGTCAGATGTAGGCTGTCCACCAGTTTATTTCAATTGTAATCACTGCTAACTTTTTTAAAAGATTTAAGATATTTTAAAGAACTAGATTCTTCTCTCTTTGAAAGCAAATGTTTTTATGCTACTAGAGACTTAAATTCTTTATTTAAAACATTTGACTATTTTTAGGCTGTTATTCCACAATTTCACATGCAAGTTAGGTAGAGAGTGGTCACTCTTTTAACGTATCCTAGCAATTAAAATATGTATTAACTATGTAGATGTGCCCCATTCAGGACCAAGACAAAATCTGCATTTGAGTAGCCTTTTGAATGTGGTCTAGTGATCAGAAAATGGACCAGAATGAGAACTCAGGCACTGACTCACCATGTGGCCTTGACAGTCCGATTACAGAGGGCCAAAATGTTCTGTCTCCCTGAGACTTACCACGTGCAAGATCACTCATGCTGGGAGCAGTCTCTGCAGTTTGACTCCGGAGATGCTCAGTGTCCCTCTGTGACTCCTGGGATGCAGGTACCGAAGACGCTGAGGAGGAGGAGGATGAAGAGGAAGAGGCTGGTTTGGTCTTGGAATGCAGATCGTTCAATCTCAGGAGATTTTCAGGAGTCACAGTGTCTGGATTCACTGGGGTAGGATGCAGTGTGGCTGGTGTTACTGGGAAGAAGCTCTCTCTGGTGTCCTTTGTATGCTTTGGGGTTGTGGGTGTTTCTCCTGTGGACTAAGAAAAACAAAAAAAGGCAGGCAGAGACAGTGAGAAAATACACGCCAGTAATTCTGCGTATGCTACCTGCTTCAGTACAACTTTTTGTAAACAGAAAACACTCTCTCTAAAGCAAATATAAAAATAAATTACTATTATAAAGAAATGTTTCTCCTTTACAGATGATTTTTCTGTTCTTTACAATCTATCAAACTAGCACTTGAACACTTATTCATATTCACATTTACAATGTTTTATTTAACAAATCCCTCACAACCAAACATACATTTCTGAACTCCATTAAGCATGAATTACAAACTCTAATGAACAGACACATTTCTTTCATTTAAAAATACGTTGAAAACCCCTTGACCCGAACAGTGCTTTAAGAATTTTCAAATTATTAAAAGAAATTCGTCTTAGTGAATGATGTAAGAACTAGAGAAAGCAGAAAAATCTATTTACTTGCAAAGTAAATGATCAGCCTAACCCCAAATCACACATTTCCAATAACTGCAGAACTTTGTAACATTGCTGTCCAACTTGAAACAATGTTCTGGAAGACTGTTGCCTTTACAGAAGGAACAGTGGCACTAAGAGCAACGCTATTCTCCAAAGCCAGAGTTAAGAATTTAATGCAGTGTCATTAATTATATAGACAGAAGGTAGAAGGGTGACATAAATACACCAAAGAAGGGAACAAAAGTACCCATAAAACGAGTACCTTCCCTATAATTTTTATCAGCAATCACATAAAGTATTCTTGTCTGTGAGGCCACAGAATGCATTTATTTCATGCTCTTTACAGTCTTCATTTAATGGAGACTTACTGGACCGTAAAAGAGATGGCTGAATGGAATCCTCAACTGTTTAATTGTCTGTCTCCTACCTCTACCTCTCACACCTCTACCATGAAGAAAAACTCATTTTAACCATGGTGATAGAGTATGAGTGTTGGAAATAGAAATAAAGAGTTCTGCTGTCAAATGTAAAATCAAATTGGGCCCTAATGTCCTAGATAACCCAAGATTTATTACAATGCCAGAAAAATCAGCAGAATTTCACTCAGAGAACAGAGCAAGTTTCAGCTGGAGAAATTACATATTTAAAATTCAAAGGTGGAAAGCACGCAAGTACTTTTTTTTTTTTTTAAATAATTGGTGGAATGTATTTTTAAAGTTCCTGAACTTGATTAATCAGTCTCTAAAAAGCATACGATTAAAACCTGCCAGATTCTACGTGCACACAAAAAATAAAATATAGCAGCCATATTCACAACAATTACCATATTGGATCATAAGAGGTCTAATCTGCTTCTGAAAGCAGCAAGTTTCTGATGTTTAAAGCATCAGTTCCAAAACTAAGCGTCTCAAGATGCACACAATGGCATCACAACCTGAGGGAAATTAGACTGCAGAAGAAAGTCTTAAGCCAGGAGTGAGATCACTAGAGGAAATGTTTTCAGCTGTGATTTAGAGGGAAAAGCCTTCACACCCATGCACTTCATTAACTTACATAATACATTATGTAGAACCTGAAATTGCTGTGCTTGTATTGTATCCAAAATTTTTTCAGCAGAAATACATGACGGTACTACTAGTTAGGTACATATTTGTTAAAAATATATCTGCACCTCAAACTGCATTTCTATAAAAATGCACAGCTATTTCGATAGACAGGAGGATGACATTCGGAAAGTAACTCAGCAATATTTAGATGGTACTCTAAAGAAGAAGAAGAAAAATGATTAGCAAGAGAAGAAGCACCACATCATGGAGTAATTCCAGCTGGAAGGCCTCTGGAGGTCTCCAGTCCAACTTCTTGCTCAAAGCAGAGGCGACTTCAAAATTCAATCAGCTCACTGAGGGCTCGTGTCCAGCCCAGTTCCACATATCACCAAGGACAGAGATCGAACAACCTCTCTGAGCTCCTGTTCTAGTGCTTTACCACCTTCACAATGAACATTTTTTTCCTATCACTTCATCCAAATTTCTCTTGCTGCAACTTTAAACGGTGTCCCCCATGTAGTTCTTTCCTCTTTGGTGAAGACAGCAATTCCCTACCTCCACCCTCAATTAGTCTTCTCCTCTCCAGGATGAGGCAACCCAGCTCTCTGTGACTTCATTGCCATAAGGGCATACCATTGACCTGTATTCAACCTCTTGTCCAGGATTCCAAATCTTTTTTGGTTCCTCCCCAAAGAGATCAATCAGCTTCATGGAGGCTACAGACAAACCCTTCCCATGCTGAAAGCTGATGTTAAAAAAAAAGTAAAGAAAACGCAGGAAAGCCAGCAGTGGCACAGCCTTGCACCAAGAAAAGTGGCAGCTAAAGTGCAGAAGTTTTTCACAGATGTTAGTGGTAAGAATAGCTCCCTGTAGTTTCCCAGTTATGGCACTTTAGTAATGAGACAAGAGTAATAGGAAAAAGAAATCGAGCATTAAGATAAATATCAGAAAATTATACTTCATAGGATGCCCCATAATGATTGCCCCATCCCTGAAGATGTTCAAGACCAGGCTGGACCCATCCAGCAACCTGGTTTAGTGGGAGGTGTCCCTGCCCATGGCAGGTGAGTCAGAACTCGATGATCTTTAAGATCCCTTCCAAACCAAGCCATTCTATGATTCTATCTGCAAAGTCATAAGCCAGACAACCTGATCAAGAGTTTATTTTTACTGTATTTATTGTTGTTTTCAAAACACGTTTTGAAAAACAAAGAAATCCTATAGGAACCTTACTGATACTACTTCTGGAATGGCTCACTGCTCTGGGGCTGTGGGAAAAAGTAACCATCAAATGTTCCATAGAAAGGGAAAGTGACAGTCTTCCCAACAGAAGTTTCCTAATGAAAGATGCTGGCACTGCAACCGTTACATAACATTTTCTTGATTTTTTTTTTTTAAAGTTATTCCCATGTCTGAGTTTAGGACATAGTGCTCTGAATCCACCTACAAAAAGAGGTGCACCCTTTTAAAAGAGTACCGGTGCATCACCACAGAGCCTGGAAGCTGTCACACAAACTGGCTGAATGTTCCACAATATTACAACTCCAACTTCTGTTCAATATTGTGTTTTAATAAAACTATGCGTATTCATGACTTTTTCTCTCCATCTCTGTACAGCAATATTTGAAAGAAATCTCCTTTGGAAGTCTTCTTCAAGGTACATTAGAACTAGAAACAATATCCATGATCCAGATTCTGAAAAACTTTATATTTCCTAAGATTAGAGTTTTATATACAGAAAATAATGAAGGTTTACACACATATGACTGAACTGCACTCTAACCTAACAAAATCCTCCATTTATACAAATGCATGCAGGGGCTTAATGTCCTGTTCTACACAGGAAGCTGTATTTCAGCAACGCTTCCATGTGCAAAAACGTCATTATTGGGCCAAGAGAGATAAGGTAGTAGGATGAAAAACATTGATAGACAAAGTAAAAGATAAAAAGTGACTTTTCTTTCCTTCATGTTCACTTAATGATTGCTTTCTGCAGGAGACAGAAGGAGGAGAGCTGTTAATTATATCAAGAATACACCTCCAGGATAGAGTGAGAGGGGGATGCCATGGCAACTGGCAAATGCAACAGTGAACAAAATGGTCACCCTTTGGTAGGAGTGAGACCATGAAAGAGCTCGTCCTTTTGTCCCCGCCATCCCCACCTCCTCCTTCCCCCTCCCTTTCTTGTCATCTTTGCTGCATTAATAAAGCATATAGAAACTCAGGAAAAACAACTTTTTCTGTAAGCAGTCTCTGACGTCTTGATGTGCAGGAAGAAAAGCTGAAAATTAGCAGCATGTGGGTGGAACAAAAAGGGGGGGAAACACATGAGGTAGAACTGGAGATGATTATTTTCTAATTATTTAATATTTTACTTATCTCCTCCCATCCCCAGCAAAGTGCCTTTACAGAAGGCTTTTAGCTGTTCCTTGAAGAGAACAGCTTGGTGGTTTGTTGTTTTGTGGGTTGTTTTTATTTTTTTATTTTAAGTGAGAATTTGAGAAGAAAATGCTCTAGACATTCAAGGCAGTTCAAACAAGTCGCTCTCAAGTTTTCTCCTGGAAGAAAAAAGCTTAAAAGACCATGTCACTGCAGCGCTGACTGCATTCCACAGCAGAAGGGGAAAAATCCACTGAAGTGCCCTCTAGCTTCACTCACAAAAGACAGTTTTTCATGTTCCAAATAAAATGCCACATTCACCATAAGGTCCAACAGAGACTGTAACATCACTAGACTGATGCTCCAGAGTCAATCTGAGCACTTTTAAGGCTGTGCAGTTCCAGCCACAGCCCATCACCAACGACGCCCTAAAATTCTTCAGCATGAGGCTGGGGTTTCAGACTGCTCCTCACCAGCACTGGGAAGTGTTAAACACTGGCGAAAGGACCTCAGTTGCCTGATTTGGAACTAGAGAAGGGCAGGAACAGCAGCACTAAAACAGGGCCTTTCCTCAACAAATACTGCTTTTATATCACAGAAGCAGCAAAACTTTATAAAAATGAGGGATCACGCTGGCAGCCCGCCAGGAGCCTGAAAGGCACGGCTGATTTGCATAACCTGATTGTGCCTTTGTGTTTATAATAAAATTCACTTGTTTTGATTCTGGTGGCAGCTTCTTCATGAAGCATCATGTTTAATTAGATCTGACACTGAAAGCTGCTGAAGAGTTTTGACTGCAGGTTTAGAAAGGGAAACAAGGAGAGCACTCAGGCTTTGGCACCAGCCAGTGGTAGAAGGTGGTCGTGGACGTGTGAGTTTGGAAGCGGCGAGTGAAGCTCAGGGTGAAAGGGAGTGTTGGATCAGTCAGAATGGGGCAGGAGAGCTCCAGGTTTGGCAGCCGGAGCAGGAAAGGGTGGTTGAAATTTTCTTTTCTCTCCCTCCCTCTTCAGGGATGGAGCTGGTCCCAGAGCAAGGATTTTTTTTGGCTAAGGCAGCAGTGAGTCTTAAATAACTCAATAATGTTGAAACAGTCCCTTCTCATGACATTTAGATGATATACTATACTGTGAGGAGCCAATCGAAATTTCAGCAGCTACAACGCTACCCATTACCAGGACTTTCTACATACAGTCCCATATTCTCAAGGGTCACAACACAGGACTAGAGCCTTAGTGGCATTTTGGAACTTTGCCTTTGAACACTCTCGTATTTTTAGAGATGTTAAATCCAGCCCTGTGTGCAGTGTCGATGTCTGCAATGTTTTAAGCTATTTGCTTTATAGAAATTCAGTTCTCAGGATTGGCAATACAGTATAGTTTAACACACAACCACAAAGTTTTACATGTCCTCTTTAGGCTACCTGTCGTGACAGTTTCAACAGTGGTAAAAGCTGCAATTTTAATATTAAGGCATTCAATATGAAGTCCACAGTAATAAAAATACCTTTTCAAATTGCAGGTCAAGAAAAAAAAGACGTGTTCTTAGGCTGAAGTATGTCCATATGCATTAAATCAATATTCTGTGCACTAGGAAGCTTTATTCTAGCTTGTGCTGCAATAACTTTCCCATACTGACACGTCCTTAACAGTATCATAGACGTCATCATTATATACAAAATGAAGAATTCAATATGACTGATTTTAGGCAGTCAATGGAAAGGCTTATTAGAAATTCTCTAATTATCTAGAAGCCTCACAACTGCTTTCTGCGAAAATGTCCCCGCCTTGGTCCTTAGGACCACACATTTAAGTATAATGTTATGTCAAGGTCAAACCAGTCTGCCTCTTAATCTTTCATTCTCCCTCAACAAGGCCTCCTTGGTATTCCATTTCCAGGGACCATTAATTTCATGAGAAAATCATAGTTGGCAAGACTAAAAATATATCCTGTAACTCAGAGCAATAGCTGACTGCTTTCAGGATCTCTGCAAATCTTTTTGATAACATTCTCAGACTGAGAAAATCAAAGAAAAGAACAAGCATCCTTCAAAATGCTGCTTGACCACAAAATAAATTAATCTCCAGTGTAACTTTAGTAACTTATCTACTATTGACACAGTGATCACTACAGGACAGCAATTTCAGCCCACTTGATACGTTCTTCTGCGTTAGATATTAAAAACTCAAAGCCTCCATTAGCAGGATTTGGTAAAGCAAAATTGGTTTTGCTATGAGAAAAACATCAATTACTCCTGAAAATAAAAGCTGGATCCAATTAAGTTTGAAAAGATGTTTAATTGATAACATGATGCTCAACTGATTTTGTTTAACTGGTCCAGTTCCTCACCACACTAGAGCTCTAATGCACTTTATCCATGTCTGTACTGAGTAGACATAGATACACCTTTCTGTTAAAGGCAGTACAGTCTAAGCACAAGCAGACTGTTCAGCATCCTGTAACGACAGAAACCAACACCTGAACGATGAAGAGCAGCCACACATATAAAGCACCCCTTTCTGAAACACGATCTTCTGTCCCTGGCACGAGCAGGGTACCCTATGCTACCCTACTCAAGATCTCATGACAAAATATCTATATTAACTTCTTTGTTGCGAGCAGGGTACCCTATGCTACCCTACTCAAGATCTCATGACAAAATATCTCTATTCTTTGTTTATGTGTCATATTTCAATAGAGAATACTTCAATTTCAACAGTTCTCCAGGAGCACAGAAACTTATCGTG
Organism: Calidris pugnax; assembly: GCF_001431845.1. Taxonomy (NCBI): domain Eukaryota; kingdom Metazoa; phylum Chordata; class Aves; order Charadriiformes; family Scolopacidae; genus Calidris; species Calidris pugnax. Next base: position 7,503,667 of record NW_015090783.1, on the reverse strand, counting down.
GCCAGGTTTTGTACCACCATCTTTTTCTGCCTTCTTCAAAGCTGGGAGCCAACCTTTCCCTGTGCATTTAGCTGACTCTGTAGAAGATTACGCTAGAGTCTCATTGGCTCAATACATGTTCCCATTGCATCAGTCACAAGGATTACAGAGGATTTCTGAAATCAAGTGAAAGGATCACAGGATTGCCAAGCTATTAAAAGATTAGATCTCATCACAAAAGTTTAAGAACCCACTTCGTCAAATTCCGTTTACCGATTGCTATATTGTTTTCTGCTTGTGCCTGAAGAGCCATATAAAAAGATTCCAATGGAGTTGTTAAATATTTAGGTTAGAAACTCTGACCGGTCTGGAAGAAAGCTGAAAAGTCATAATTCAAACAATTCCTAATTTTAGTAACAAGTGAAAACTTCCATAAAGAAATCATATACTGCCTGGAACTGTAAAATGCAACAGACAGCAGAGAAAGACATGTATCAAGGTGGGGTTTGTGTTCACTTTTTTCTTTTTTTTTTTTTTTGACTGTCAATTTCTTGGGACAAGTGACTGAAGAACCACAGAGCCCTGTGAACCTACTCAAACTATCCAATAACAAAGCACTTCTCTGGGCTGCTGCAGCTCTATACATGACATCATTTGTTTACAGAAGGCACATACTTGCCAATTTTAAATAAACCAGGATTCAGTCTGTTGAAAACAGACAGATGTCTACAAGAGTGGCTATTCCTGTGTCTCCACATGAATTCATAGCGTTGTATTAGCAGTAAGGCAGCTTCACATGGCTTACAAGATCTCGCTAGAAACACATGAAAAATGAGACTGCAGTACGTATTAATCTCATTAGCTGGGATCACTTCCTAAAAGGGAATGTTACAGGCTTCAAAGTGCACCACGTTAAGAGGGATGTTTTATTTCAAGTGATTCAACAGGAAACCTCATCCCTCCCAGTGCAGTTAAATACCAGCTCACCTATTGTCCCTACTTTGAACATCAGTTTGTGTGCAGGTTTTTCACCATTCTAATGTTCTGCCACGTGCCTGAGGAACCGCTGGCTCTGCTGGAAGAGCTGGCAGAGCAATCGCATACTCAGAATCTTCAAGAAAGCCCAGCAAGAAACTTGGCTGATACATGTGACTTGGTCGAGTAGTTTTTGAAAAGGTGAATACATCCAAAAAGCAAACTGTAACATTACCTTTTAAAGAAGCTTATTAGCAATTTTTTTTTATTTTGAAGTCATAAATCACAGTGTGACAACTCTTATTTTTTCCCCCAAGATAAGACTTTTTAGTTTAACATGCTGAGCCAAGATTTCTTTTTTAAAAAAATTTAAAATCTTAAATACTGGACTATGAGCATAGAAACACTTCTACAAGAATACCTCTCTTGACATTCCTGTTCATTTCTACAGCTCAATGGAAAAATGTTACTGACTTCTGAGGGGCACAAATTGGAGAAAGTTACTTCCATAAAAATCAAATAAAGATTTTTGAAAGTTACTTCCATAAAAATCAAATAAAGAAAAACTCCCTTTTGCATGCTCTTCTGTTACTCTGCTAGGAGATGCACTGTACAATTGCTCATTTTAACTAGATGCACTGTTAGATAATTTTTATCTCAGTATTAATGACTGGAAACCTTTATGGATACTCGAGACTAAGACTTTCTACACAATACATGAAAAAACACTGGTTGGCATGTCTCCTGATGACTAAAACTAACACCATTTCAGGAAGAAATGTAGTGTGAAGATAATTTTGTCTAGAACAAATGCTGTAAAACAGAGTCTGTCCTCAGGTTCTGAACCTCCTTTACCCTCCTGGACAAGGCAACAATCACCAGTATAACAATATTCAGCAAAACAAGATGAGGAGAACAAGTATCCATACTTTCAAGAGACTAGTGCATAAAACCACAAGGTTCAGGCTCCACTGGAAGGCACATGTTTTAAATGGAAACAAGAAAATATCTGGAAACTTTCACAGAAGACACAGAATTATCTGCTTTTCCTGCAGTTGCAAAGTAGACAGCACTAAACCTTGTTACAGGAGCTGACCTACAGCCTCAATTTTCTTCAGCTCCACTAGGCAGAAAAACCTAAAAGGAAGACCTCTTAACTCAATATAATACAGACAGTTCACCTCGTAAGTTTTTTTGCCTGTTAACCAGCAGCTCCAACATGGTTGCACTTTAGTTCTGAGAAGCATTTGTCATTCAAGTTAACACACTGAAGGGAGGACCAGGCAATGTGCATTATTTGAGGTTAGGTTGAAAAGATCTAAAGAACCAAGGCCGGGTACTGGATTTGCTTCAGAAACTAGAAGAATTATCTGGAGGTTTAAGAAATGCATTTGCTTTGAAAAACAGGTGAGATACGTATTCAAATCCTTTTCACATTAAAACAATATTTAACTTGCTAACATCAGAGATGTACCTCCTCAAAAGATTACGCTTTTGCAAAGCAGAGATAGTGGGATTTTACAGAAGAAAAGCCTCATCCAAATTTGGAGGATGAAGAGAAATTCTGAAAGACTTACTGTCCTTCCATTTTATGAAAATTAGTGCGTAGGCAAAGGGAAATAATCAAGTGATGGAGAAGCACTCTCTGCAACTCCAATACTTTTTTCCTGGTAATGGCAAGTTGGAATGCAGTGTGTGGGTATCTCTGGACTAGTCGTAGCCTGTACTCCCACTTGTACACTTCTACTGAGTAACACATGTGATGGGAAGTTACAGCAGATGATGGAAAGATGAAATAGGAAAAGAGATACTTGAGGGACAGCAGAGACAGACAGAAGAAAATGAGAATGCAATTCTGTAGCTCATAAAATAAGTTTGTTCAAGTCATTTCTGAAAGAGCTCTGCTTTAAATCAGTACTGAACACGATTCAACATATTCATATAGTTATCTGCCTTTCCTGTGCAGGAAATCTTTGAGATGCTTCCTGTTTTACACACTTAAGCATCATACAGACTGCTTGTGAAACACTCAAAGACAACAGAAAGTTCTGAAGTTGTACTCCAACAGTGTTTTTTTCAAATATCTTTAGGCAAATGCTATTTTAATTACTTTTTGAGAGCTAGCAACAGATAACACAGTCTACTTTTTCATAGCATAAAACATGCACAAAGGCCAAGAAGCATTAAAACACAAGCTATTAACTGGAAACATAGATTTTTCTTCAAAATTTATTTTATCTTCTAGTCAAAATCAGCAGATTAACTGCTTCATTTTGTGCTGGTCGCAAAAATTATGGAAAATACAAAACTATAAATGCTTTAGGGCTTTCAACTGATGGTTTGCTGGCAAAATGAATGACCACTAAACACGTCATTCATCCAGTTTTCTTCTTGGCTTTGACTTCATATTAAGGATTGATAAATAGCCAACCCTTTAAAGCTCTGTAATTATTTGTTGGATAAACCCAGAAATTACAAGCTAAAAACAAAATGAGTAATATAAGAGTGTTAAAATCAGATTCTCAACCATGCAAGTTGAAAGAAAACATATTTAGTACCTCCGGAACAGAGTGCAACGTTAGCAAGGGAAACGCTGATGAGGTTGTTAGCCCTTAGGGAGCAGAGAGAAGTAATTACCATCCAAGAAATGCTGAGGAGTGATGTTGACATTAAGAAATTTCAATTTGAAGATTGTTTGGTGCTTCCCCAAAAGTTTTTGGGCACACAAACTGTTCTTCAAGCCTGACATAAACAGTAGCGATGACCCTAACAAAAGGGATGAGCTCCCTACACTAGTGTGGCCCCACTTATTGTAGAAAACAACAATACAAGGAAAGTAGGCAATTCTAATTGTTGCCCACACCCAGCAACACCCTCGATTGTACACACTATGTAATAAAAGCTTATTAGAAGCAGCCAGGGACATCACAAAGCTTACCTGTTTCTGTGCTGATGCTCCCATATGCACCTGGCAAAACTTGACTGCCTGTTCAAGTGCTACTTCTTCATCCACCTGAACACAGAATCACAACTAATGAAGTCATAATTACTTAGCTCCTCTATAAATCCAACTAAATTCAGCTGAAATGGGTATATAGGACATGGGAGTAAGGGGGAGAAGCAACACTTCTATGGCAAAACAGTGACCTCAAGTTATTCAGGAGTAAATATTTGAAGATACAGAACTCTCTCAATTCAAACTAACGTTTAGCACGAACAAACCCCACATAATTGGTATTATAACTCTTAACTGATTTCAGAAATTTACTTCCAAAACATGGAGGGTACTACTTCCCCCCCCAACAAGTGGTCTTGTCATGAGAGTGGTTCTTTGGAAGATATTTGCCTCCCCAACTTTTGAAAAGGTACAGGGCCACTTATACACTGCTTGGTTTGGCAATTATTGTTATTCTATAATCATGTCCGAGGTCAGATAGAGAAATTAAAATTAGTGATAAAACACTTTACCTGTTTAATCAGCATGTATGTTTCAGACATGATCTTCTCAATTTTACCCAGGTCATAGGCCATGACTTTCTGACCTTGCTGCCACACTCGATAAGCATCAAGCAGAAGTGTTTTCCCAGACTCCACATCCTCAAGTAATTTCCTCTTCCTGCTTGATCTCTGGACAGGTTCTTCTGTAGGTACTGCTGGAACGATTCCTTTACCTGCCTGCTGTTGATGTTTTGAGCTGATACTTAGCTCTTCCAAAGAAAGTTCAGGAGTACGGCTCTCTGGAGCTCTTTCCTTTGAGTTCCTGCCAGACTGAAGCCGGTCTGGCTCACTGCGCTTACACAAAGAATCAATTTTTTCAGGGTCATTGGAATATCCATCAAGATCCATAGGCTCAACTGAACCAGGCCTAGGGAGTTCTTTAATTTCCTTGTCATTCTTGTCCTCTTGTTCCAGTATGTCCATAGCACTGGGAATTTGTCCCTGGGTCACTTCCTTTACTCCATTTTCAGTACCATGTACTGCTCCATCTGATAAAACTGGCTTTTTGGGAAGGACATCTTTCCCTTCTTCAGCACTAGTTTTATTAGAGACGTCTGTTGTCATCCTTCCTGAAGCAACGTTAGAAGACTTGGAACTCTGATCTTCTGAAACCTTAATAAAAGAAGTCATTCTTTGTTATTGTTGAAATCAGAAACCATTTGAGCACAGCTACGACTACCATGAATGTTGACAATGAGTCAATACCTTTCCATTACTGCTTCTGCTGAAGAAAATGCATTTATTCCATGTTCATTCTTGTTTGTTCCTGAATATTAATTTAATTACAAGACTTGTGACTTGGATTAAGTATTTTAATCAGTGAAAACACCACGGAGAAATCAACAGCATAGCCTGAACCAAAGCTGCGATGCTATATTTTCCCCCACCACTTCAGTCTCTACTATGGGATCCAACTAAATGAAATCCAAGCATTTAAAGCACAAAATTCTCTGCTAATGTATTGAAATCAAAACTGAACCTGTTTCTTTTGGCAGCTGCAGATCAACCTCAAATTTAAGAATCTTCCCTTCAGTTGCTCTTACATAAGCACTTCTTGTTAGTGTGTCAAGAAGCATGCTAAACTCTGCTGTAGTATTTCAATTTTTGTACCCTTATTTTGGTGATGGTCCGATGGTAGAAAACCTCAGTACATCATCTCTCCTTTCAGAAACGGCTAATGATACAATTCTTCTATCCAGATTTATGAACAAACTATTTCGTACACAGACTTCCAGTGTTCTTAAGGATGTTTTCATTTAAATTTGTTAAGCCTATACTCTGTTAACTTGAAAAATCTCAGGAACAAGTTCTTCCTTGAATGCATTTTCCAAATAAACTTCTAATTTCCAGTTATCTTAGCCTGGAAACTGATTAGTCTCTAAATGACTTTTTAAAATTAAATCTAAATTACAATTAAATGTAATAGCAGGTGTGGTGCTGCCAGGGACTAGCAGTTAAAAATGGCACGTGGTATCTAGTTGTCTGGTTTTGTTTTGCAAGAAGAATCTTAGTTTATATCAAAAGGATATTTCCAACAGATCCCACCTGAAAACATAGCTGTTCTTATATTCCATGTAACGACCATCATTTGAAATTGACAGGGACAGTCAAACCAAACTTACCGCAAACCATTCTCAAGAACTGTGTTACTCTCCCACCTGAAAACATAGCTGTTCTTATATTCCATGTAACGACCATCATTTGAAATTGACAGGGACAGTCAAACCAAACTTACCGCAAACCATTCTCAAGAACTGTATTTGTTACTTGATTTCAAAAATGAGAAAGAACAATGCTGAAAGAAAGTTTTCTGTGTAGTTGCATATATACAAAAGGTACTAGAATGAAGCAAGGAATGAGTAAACTCACCTAGGAAAATCTAATTACTGAATCAATGACTATTTTACACACTGTTGCCTTACCTGCGTCAGATCGTTGAGAGTGTCCTCCAACACTTTCACTGTAAGCACAAAGGCCTGTTGGGCCAGAACCTGGCGATCTGCATCACGCAAGTACTTCCTGTGCCACAGCAAGATAACAGAAATTAAGCTAACTGCCACAAGCTTACAGGACTTCAAAAGCAAGAACCAAACATCAAAAAACAACAATAAAACCCCACACCCAACAAAGTAATTTTAAGACAAGTTAGAAGAAAGCAAACAAAACATATACATATATGAAATATACATATATATATGAAATATACATATATTGAAATATAACATTTTCACTACACTCACCTCCCCTCACTCACCTACACTTTCCCTCCCCTCACCTCACCCACAACCAAAGATGACGTGCATGAAGCAAAAGATACCACTATCTACAATCAGAGGAAAGAGGAAAATGAAAAAAAAAAAAAACCAAACCAAACACAAAACACCCAAACCAAAACAAAACAAAAGCCCATAGCAAAATGGACAACCAGGATTAGAGTTTTCTTATATCAAGCCTTCAGTGACCCTCAAATCCCAGCTTTTTATTCAAAGATTTTCTTGAAAAGGGTATTAGTCACACAAAGCTATCTTGAACTGTCAGGTGATTTTCATGTTCTGGATAAACAGTGCATGTGAGATTAAGGACATCAACAAATCCTTTCTCATTGGTCATATCAATTGCCTTTGAATCTAGGTTTTCTTAGAGCTAACACTGGTGTGCTAATACCTTTTTTGCCATTTACTATTATAAAAAAAATATTGTATGTGTAAATATTATTCACTTTATTTACTAGAGCATTGTAACATCGGTGTATTCTGACAGTGGTTTAGTCCACTTTCAAGGAAAGTATCTTCAGCCACCAACCCCACCTAACTGAGGTTGATGGAAAATGGAATTTCTATTTCAGAGTTGGCTGGTTTTAAGGAGATGGATAAAAATCAAGTAAATAATTTTGAAGGGTATTACTTCAGTCAAATAGCCAACATTTTTAGTACACATATTTTCTTTCTGCAGTATTACATGAAATTGGTAATTTGATGGCTGCTTCTCAGAAAAAAATTACAAAAACCTGACTCCTCATTAGTTCAGTAATAACTAAAGTTCGGTGAAAAACACCCTATTTTTAAAAATAGGGTCGTTACAGGCATATACCAGTCACACCCAGAATATTTGCATTTATAAGTTCCTGTATCAACTGCAGCTCACCCTGGCTGGCACTGACTGACCCAACATGTCAAATTACTTGTTTGTTAAATTCAGTCTAGACTTATAAATAACTTAATATTTTTAGTACAGCTGTGGCTTGCTTAGGACAGAATTTAAACCTTCTATGGTCCAGTACTTCTGATATGCTAAAAGTCAAAGTATTTTTGGCTTCAAGTTTGCTGAACATGTGGTGACATATTCCCAGACGTACTACAATCTATGCAAATCCACATGCACTCACACGCAAAAACACATGAAGAAACCTTCAATGCTTCCAACTTATTGCCATCAATCAGCCAGTTCAATTTCTTAAGCATTTGCCAGAGACTAGTTTCAACATTTCCCACTCAGCAAGCTACTAGTATTTTACCTCAATCACTTCAATGTTTTCCTTAGATGTTTATTTTGGGTCTTCCCATTGATATGAACCTGTATATAGCTCACATTAAATGGCTTCTTTTTTCTTAAATAAGGTCAATGCAATTAAAATTAGATCACCCCTGAATAGGATAAGCTTTTTAAATAGCATCAGCTGCCAATAGCCACATAACCATTGTTTGGGATTACAGGAAGGCAGGATGCCTGGGCCGTGACCTCCCTCGCTGGACATGGCTCTTACGCAAGAGGCCAACAGAGGGGCGCAGAAGTCGCGATGCCACCAGCGAATCCCTCCATGTGACAGAAAACCTCTGCGAGTCTCAAAGCAGCTGCTCGGTGGCTGCTCTGAGTTTCAAGACAAATGCAGTGAAATTCTAGACTCTGCTATGGAGTTGTAATCCTGAGAAAAATTAACCATCATTCCACTATATTCCCAAAGAAATCTGTCTAAAGACTTTCTTCCTAAACTAAGTATGTCTTTAAATAAAATAGTTACACAGCGAACAAAACATATTTGAAGCTTTACAAAGTAATGGATTAAAATAAAGGTATCATACTTTCCCTGATCAGGGGTCCTCTGTAGCATAGATGAGACTTTGAGCAAGGTGTTGTAGTCCTTTAGCTGCGACAGCACATTTAGTAGTAAGACAATAGAGCGGTTCATATGAGATGCAAAACTGCCCGGGCGGTCGATCTCATCCACGGGGATGCGCCAGATTCCCTGCAGAGAAAGAAAAAGAGGAAACCACTAAAGAGAGATCCAACTGAAAAGGACAGAAATCTTAAAATATGGATGGGATTCTGCAGCACAGTGAATTTCACCGAGGGTCTGGGGAGTAATGGACAGACAAATGCTGTCGTCCTTCAGGCAGGGAGATCTCGATTTATGTCAATTCCCAGTAGTTAAAGAGGGAGGCTTGCAGAAGCCACAGCACACCTTCTAAATATGAACTATTTCCAGAAAAAAACAAGCAAAGCCTAAATTACATTGTGAGTTTTTTTCTTAAACTTCTGCCCGCCTAAGCCAAAGCTCAACCACCAAGTTACAAGGAGTAAGTTAAAATAAGTTTTCCTGGCCTGAAAGCTGCTACTCTTGTGCAGCCACAGCAAGTTTCTATCTTCAAATCTGTTACTGAAGGTCTTAGGAACTTGGTTACTGCTTTGATACCATCAGCATTCACCATGGCACTAACCAGTCTGATACAAAGAATCAGGTTGCTCAGCAGTTTCCACTTTCCAGGGGCAGATTCAAAGTACTTGTGCATACAGCCTGAGCCTTCTAATTAAATTTCTGGGACAAGGGAATCTTTGGGGACCAAGGCTGGAGACTGATAGAAAATATAATTTCATTACGGTTACTCAGCTCAGATTTTGCAATGTCTAATAAGTCTAAAGATAATTTTTTCAGGTTTCTAACGTGGATGCTGTCAACACACTAGTCACCCATCTTTGAAAAAATACAGTGCAAATACCACTATGCTTGCGTGTTTCTATGTAACTTATGCTATGACCATTCACAAAAAAATTGCTGTTACAAAAATGCAAACCCTCCCCTCACGCTTTATTCAGTCCTGAAACTTCTCCTGTGGCAGCTCTTTAAGATGAAAATCTTCTGGTCATGTATACCACTTTGTGACAACACAGAAAAGAATAATCTCATTGACAGAAGTACCTGACGGAAAATGAATTTTACTTTCCAAACCTGTTCAGAGAATGGGATATACAAATATTTACTCTTTTATCCTTGTTTAAAGGTCTTGCTTCAGTATTTTTAGCTTTACTTTCAGTGTGAGCAAAATCCTTCAGAACTTAACGCAAGGTGAAAGCAAAGAAAATTACTACTGCAATCAGAAATGACATTTGGCCACAAAAGCAGCAGATAGGTAACCGGCTGGTCTACAGCAGACCCTCCCCCTGCACGTCCGCAGAGTATCTGCAGTTCTACTCCACAGGATGTATAGAAACTTGTGAAAAAACAACACACAAATACCAGTGTTTTTAAATAGGAAACGACGACTTCAACTAGATACAGCACACAGACTGTTCTGCCAAATTCTCTTGCTCTTGCTTTTCCTCATGCTCTCTGCTCTTACTCCCTAGTGATCACAAAGAAAGCCATTTTTCCTCTTTGCTCCCTGAAGCTTTCTTTCAAACTTTTTTTGTAGCTTCCTTTTTCCAGAAAGTACCTAAAACCATACCATGACTGACCCCTGAGGCACAACCGTCGCTTCCTCCTATCCCCAACTACCAATGTCCACCAGCACCTTCCACGGCTTGGTGGCAAAGCTCTTAACTGCTGCTGCAGCTCAGTAGCTCTCAAGCACACAAAGATCTTGCAGGTAACAGTTCTGTAAAAAAGCACATATTTAAATAGAGAAGCTTTTTCTTCCCCAAAACTATACAGTGACTTTCCTTTCAGGCTACAGATGAAACACACACATTCTGGAGCTGGTATTTTTTGCTTCTCCGCACGTATGTAAACTGGGTTTCTGCCAAATCCTAAAACAAGTGAATGCCTCATAACGGCACCACATTGCAAGAACCTACTTAGCCAATTTAACTATACAAAACAATTTATGGTTAACTTAGATGCATACTGTAGGAATGGAAGACAGCCAATGTGTAGGTTCCTGGTCTTTTTCAGCATTATCTCATCCTTCATTTGAATTAGGCAGATCACTTGGAAGGAGCTTTCTGATACTGTACCTGGAATCAATTGAAAATAATTTTGCAGCTCCTTCTCACATGTCCTGTGTATACATTTTAAAGGATATAACCCCAGAAATTACAATAGTGCAGTAAAACTGCAAAAATTTGCAATGAAGGGATATGCCAATTGCAGCTAGAAAGCCGTGAAAGTGACAGAGTCCATCCCACAGAAACAAAGTTGCATATTTTGGGGAATGTTGCTCCTCTGTGTTTCTACAACAGAACAGGTTGGAAGCCTCTAAATTAAAATTCACATTGGAGGTGTTTATCACTGCTATTACACAATAAGGTCTGATTTTAAAGGGAAAGTCATTGACTTTTCATGTGTTGACTTGCAGTTTTACAAATGCAAAACAGCAATAAATAAGATTACTGTGCTGTTGCATACCTGCCTGTTTCACATGCAGCCTCAAGCCAAAAGCAGAAAGAAATCTGCCATCAGGAGTCAGAAGAATCTTCATTCCACCCACTGTGATTTTATTAAGCAATATGCAAAACATCAATGCTAAAGTGAGTTTATCAGAATATATTTCATGAGTGGTGTTGAATTCTTTTTAAGATTGCAATTTGAGTCACAGACGAAAGAAAGTCTCATTTAAGCCTCTCTCAAAGAGAAATTTAACTAAGCCCATCAGGCATGAATTTTTCCTTCCTAATTATCAATAACTTTCAGGAAGAGTATTTGTGAATTCAGATCATACACTGCACCTTCTACCAAAAAAAAGTAATAAAATAGCCTAGCAGTCAGCTTTTTAAACAAAACTTAAGATACAAAGGCCAAGCTTGTAAGGAAATAGCTGGGGAGGAGACTGGAAAACGTTATTCAGTTCGACTAAAATTAAAGTTTTCATATCCTCATTTGAAAATTCAGATTTGTTAGCAAAGTACCTCCCTTGAAAGTACACACACGGAGGAGTACAGATCCCTGTGACAAACATCTGCAGTTCCTTGAAAGGTTTTGTCACTGACCATCAGCACTCGGGCCACTTAACAAAATGTCTCTGGCTCTGGCCATCAGAAAGATCTCACATCCAACGCAGCGCTCCCGTTTGCTGGCCATGCTTCCTGCAGCTGAAAGGTTCTCCTCCCGCCTGCAACAGCCAGTGAAGCTGTTTACATGAAACCAGAGGAAGGAGTGAGACACTTCCAACAATTCCAAAATGCCTCTCAAGATCCAAAACATGAAGCTGCTCTCCATGCCTTCCTGGCTAAACAAACACTCTGGGAGAGCTGGGGGCGGAGGAATCAAGCTCGATACGTACTGCTAGAAAAAATAAATCTGAGAGCACCAGAAAATTCCGTGGATAACTCAATATTGAATTAAATATGAAACTGAATAATGAAGTCAGTATTGCATACTCCTGGTGATGCTTTAAAAATCTTTTTCAGCTTGAAACTTGCCGCACAAACTCCCCTTGCAGAAGAACTGAAGGCTCGGGGAGGAGAGTGAGGAGAAGAGGACCACACTGCACACAGATTTGTGAGCACAAGCGACAGCAACAGTGGATACTTTCTAGTTCAGTCACTGAAAATAGAAAGGAAGGAAGTACTTATTATTCCTCCACGCTGCTTACTCCAGAACTTTACGGGAGGGGATTCCCTGGGGTTTAGGAATGCCTCTCCTAGGAGAAAAGGCTGACAGTTCTCAACAAACCCAAACTTCTCTGGGGATGGAGGGATGGCTGCTGCTGACACTGCAGAGCTTCAGAGTAAGCCATTTTCTAAGCAGAAATCAAACTTTCCTCTCTCAGCGCTCCACGGCTTCTCTTCTTGAGGAGATGGAGAAACGCTAGTCATACTTCAGACGATCCAATTCACATGCAACATGCAAACACGTAAAACAACTACTGCTACAAAGAAAGACCTCCAGTTAGTTATGACGCAATTCCCTCTTTTTTAAATTTATTTTCTTTTTTCCCAAAGGTCCCAGAAGTGCAAGCTGCACCACATACAAACGCAATTCCACTGCTGCCTTCAAGTGACCAAAGCAAAACCAAACACTTCAACCAAAAATTGTGAATCTCAGTAATGTCGTATTAAGACAGTCCTATTTATTAAAAACAAATCTAATTTAGATATTATTTAAAGATTCTTATAAAATACGACACAAGGAATAAACCAACTAATAAAGTGGTGGGGAGAAGCCACCAATTAATAATGCAAGAACCTACACAATATTTTAAAAGCAGAAGTTGAAGTAGGCACAACTGCATAATGTCTGAAAAGCTCACATTTTCCTAAACACTTTCACTTTTTTAAGTCTATGTTTTAATACCAGGTTAAGCACAACATACTGAAGTACTACTTCATGTCCTCTCTTCACAGTTATCTAGGTCAATATAAGATCTTGCACTGGGGGCCTGAAAAGGAAAGGAATATGCTTCAAGCTGAATAGTTTCAACATACAGGATTCGAAATCTCACCCTTTTCAGCTAAAAAAATATACAGCACAGACCCTTGAGCATCCCTACTCCTCCCCGTAAGCATTGCCCTGTTTTGTGTTCAACTCGGCGTGCGTTTGCATGACTCGTGACTTCCTGCTAGTTCTGAATATAACCATTAAAACTGCTGCCCCCTCCCCCACTTAGCAAATTACAAAGTCACCTCTTCTCATCCAACTTTAACATGCTCCTCTATCTCTTACTGTTTTACTTTGTCACCTGATTTTGGCTTTTCTTCTTTTCTACAGATAATTCTATTATTTTTCTGCTCAATTCTTCATTTCATCCACATTACTACTCAGTATGTAGTGGAACAATTCCACCTCTGTGAACAGGAATGCGAGTGGGTACAAAAGAATTAAGAAATGAAAGCAGTGATATACAGAATATTAACATTACTAGCTGCAGGGAAAAGCAGCCCCTGCTTTCTGTGAGTGACTTCGCTAATTTCAGAAAAGTCTTACAAACTTTCAGAGCATTTAAGCAGCACTCCTCTTGTCTGCTTAGTCTTGTTCATGCTGTACAGTAACAGAACATCAAAAATAGTATGATAATACATAAAGTACATTTTATCAGCCTGGAAAAGGAAACAGAAATAAGGCAAAACTGCAGCAGCTTCCCTTTAATAAGTCAAAACCAGGCACAATACAATTTACAAGGTAAATATTGTCTATTTTTTTTTCCTTCTTTTTTAAATGAAGAAATGAGCAGCACATAGGCTTTCTGGAAGAACTATGGAATTCCGCAGCATTATTTTAGCAAGAGAGCAGCATGAAAAATATTAACAAATGAAACTGCTCCACATGCTCCAATTATCGTACACTGATAAAGAAACATAATGGACAATTTTCAACTCTTACTTGTCTCCTCAAAACACAGAGTCTAAAATTTCAGATTTTTCAGTTTCTGGAACAATCATTTTTACAGTTAAATTGGTTCTAACCGTATGAAAAGAACACCCAGGCCATACCCACCCAGAGAGACTATTATGTGTGAGCATGAGTCAGGGACATACACACAGGAGGCAGGGAAAGGCAGTCATTTCCTCGCTGCATAAGCAATTATATAAAACCAGAAATGCCTTGTTAAGATGATGAGTTACAAGTTCAGGTGAAATTAGTGAAACAGAAACTGAGGTCTACGGACAGTTTGCAAAACAGCGGGTTTGGCCGCTTGCCAGGCAGAATCTAGAAGTTTTTGTTCACTCAGTCAGGAGGCAGATTTTACTGAGACGGTTCCCATGTACCATGTGATTTCACAGCGATGTCAACAGAAAGTCACAGCGTCACTTTTTAAAGGGAAATTGCTAACTGCTGTAACAAAGGGAAATAAAGAATTCATTCTACTCCATGGGTACCATGGAAAGAAAGACAGAGAAAAAAGTGAGAAGGAGTGATGGACCCTTCTAAGCCTGTTTTGAAGGTGCAATCCTGTTGAAGCAGTGCCACGGCTTCGTTCCCTCTGGAGCTCTGCAGCGGTGCCTCAGGCAGACATCACCGACTTGAAAATCCTGGAAACACGGGAGGTGTGTGCATAATGCATCATCCCCTGGACGAAGATGACTACTCCCCACACTCCTTTTCCAGGTTAACAGCAACAGTGCCAGTGGAGTATCCTTCCCCAGAGCATGCCAGGAAAAAACCATTAGATTCTGTCTTGCCTACCCCCTCATTTCTCTACTCTGCAAATCTGGGGTGCTAAAACAAAGGTGAATTTCAAGATATAACTGTGGAACACTGACTTTTGTTTTCTTTCCTCCCGTTACCAACATGAAAAACGGTTCCCTTTTGAACAGCAGGACAACTCCTCCAGCTGGAAGGTCAGCTATTGATAAAAAGACTTCTGGACAAATTACTTCAGTAAATTTATTGCCTTTCCTCCAGCAGTTGCTCCCTTTAACCAGCTGTATTTTAGGAAAGAGAGAAAAAGGGATTGATAGAAAAGGAATTAATTATCGGCTGTAAGTTTCATTCATCGTGTCTTGCAGCCAACCCAGGGTTTAAAAACCTGAAAAAGAGGTTTCCCAAAGGGATGCAGAAGAGAAGTAACACAGAGATTTAGTCAGGCACTTCTATCTACTCAAAAGAAAACACTGAGAAAGGTTCTGCTCACCCAGATTCGAACTTTTGATTATGCCTTTGTTACTTCAATATATTTTTTGGGGGTACATGTTGGTTTATGTCCTGTCCCTGCCTGAAAGAGCCTGGAATTCTTTCTTTGGGAGGATATAAAGCACAGAAATCCAAAGAATGCAGAATGCTTCTACATCTTCTAATAAGCAAATAACTTGATGCAGAAATCTGAAGAAAGAAGACAAAACCCTCAACAGGAAAACCCTTTGCCTAAGAAATGCAAAATCCTGGTATTCTCAGGGGCCAGATGCAGGAAGATTTCTTTACCACCAAAAGAAATAGTTAGCAGGGCACATCTAGAAAGTGACAGGGGTTCTGGTTTTGCCTAACAGACAGCCTCTCTTTGTTTAAGGGGATTTTTCTGCTTAGATCTTTTCTGCGTATCTGCTACAACCAGACTGCCTGGCATCAGATGCAAATGGTACTCAGAGCTAATGAAACAAGCTTGGTACAGTCCATCCATCTGCCTGGAAATGGGCAAGCTACTGCCTTAGCCCCCTGCAGCCATTAGCAAACTCTCATTTTTCAACAACGCGGGATTCATTTAATCTAACTCCCCATGTCTGGGATACAGACACACACGTTTAATGATATCACCTACGAACCCTTCACAGAGAGAAAAAAGCACTTAGGGGATGTGGCTCACCTGAGCTATTATAGGCTCCACCTTAGGAAGTGATGAGCGACATGCTAGAAACGACTATCGCCCCTGAACTCAAAGGATGATGAGTAAGTCATAAAAGATGACAAATATTAGGGGAGATAAATGCCAAGTAGCAAGTCTGCAGGTGGTTCTGGGCTCTATCAGTAGCATGTCAAGGTCGAGCCCCACTACTCATTCCTAAAGGAGGGGCTGCAGAACCAGAAAGAGAATTGGGGCTAACACAAAGCTGGGAGAAGCTGTCAGTGTCCAGAGAGGGGCAAGTTTCAGGATGATGACATTTTTTTACCGAGACCTCTACATTTCTGTTGCTAGAGTGACTGTCCCCATCTTCCCAGAGATTCCAAAGTAAACAGCTAGTACCATACATGAACTTTAACTGGCATTAGATTGTATTTGGCACAGGGAGGGTTACCTCAGTCTAATTTTAAGAAAATCAAAAATTTCTTCAGAACACAGAACTACGAGCTACCATTTTTGCCTGCATGTGGTAACCCCCCAAAATAGTGAACCTGGCACAGTGTATTACTAACGTTATTCTGACAACAATCCTGCTTCAATGAATACAAGACTAGTGCAACATGGCAAAGCCTAGCTATCAAGAGAGCTCAGACATACCTAGCAGGGACAGAAGAGTTAAAATCTGGAGATAAGTCTCAAATGTCTCCCTGTCCAAAAGGTAGCCTTTCCACTCCTCCGGGAATAACAACAGGCCAATGCTTAAACGGAGAATAAGTTAAACATAAGACAGATGTTCAAAAGGATGTAGAGAATGACACAATCCGCGGAATAACCAAATGGGCCAAAGCAGCTGCTACAAGCACAAGAGCATCAGCTAATTTTCAAGTTGGGTGGGTGAGTGCAGCAAATGAAAAATGCTAAATCTTACCTACTTGTCTTACGGGTACCTAAAGTTATTTATCTCCAACAAGCTTACACTGATTCACCTCCATCATCTAGTGCAGTATACCTGATACTAGAAAGAAAAGGAGGACAAGAACTTTGTAACATTAAGAGGTATGTTAATTATTGAGATTCAGAACATTGTTCATGTAGAATTACGAGTTGTTTTGCGATTCTTCATGCTGAAAAATGTCAGTAAAAGTCTCCTAGTACAGGATGTCACCTTTTACTATTTCAGTAGGCGTGAAGGATTTCACAGGATTTGAAGAAACACATTTTCACCTACTTAAATATCCAAGTTCTAGATGTAATTTGCTGATTACCCAATGCATAAAATGTAAGTGATTCTCCTTTTAACAGCAAGACAGTCTCCACATACAAGACTCAACTGTTTTTGAGTATTTTAAGCTAGGCTGTCACAGTGGTAATAAGTTATTTTACCAAAATATTAAATTTTTTACGCCAACAAAAATGGCTCTTTAATCCTACATCCCTTACTATGAAGCAAACTGCTTAACTGCCCACTCCCACTCCACAAATGACATCCAGCATCCTTGCACTGACAGCACAGAATGTCTTTCAGCTTTTAGACTCTCTTCTGCATAAAGACACACGCGCACACACTAAAATATCAAAATGAAGAACTATAAAATCCCAGTGGTTGCAAAAAATTTCAGAATATTAATAAAATGCGTAGAAAAAGTAACACCAACCACCTGTGTGTTTTACAAATGTATCACCAAGTTACACTCAAAATCTCAGGCAATACCAAAAGCTAGAGGGTCTCAGGTTAGATCCGTAGCACAGAGGAAAATGTCATAATTTCATTAAATAATACTCATCAAGCACTCAATGTTCTTTCTTGTCAGCACCAAATCACTAGAGTACATGGCATTAGGAGATCCTGCTGAAAGAGATCTTTGAGCCTGAAGGAACATAAATCAAAAGGTCCAGAGAACACTTGCTACTGGTTTCCATCACAGTTTTTGAAAAGAGAAAATCCTCTCTAAAGCAGTATCACATAGCGGCTCATAAAATACAATCAAGTGATAATCTTTAAAACTACCAGAGAAGAGCCTTCAGCTTAATTTCAGCCTGATATAAAATTTCATCCTCATATAAAATTACCTAGAAACATTCTCCTTTTGGCTAAGATGCATCGCTCAGACACATGAGTTTCCCTTATCTCAGAGCACTGCAAGTGATCATGCAGCCACATCATCTAACTTGGGAGGACCACACACGGACTTTTCAGAAGAGTGCATTTTTCCTCAGCGACCTGTTGGATGTAGCTTCTCTCGACTGACCTCTAAGAACGAAAAAGTAAGTAGGTTCGAGGGGATGCAACACAAAACCAAACAGATTTGTGTAGTCTACATACTGCAGCTTGGTCGGGAGAGAGCTCTGTTGTCATTAGAAGGTAAGATATCAATATGTAGCTGTAACGACTACCTCTGGTTGGGTACTAGCAACATTTCATCAAATTTTCATGAGAGTTGTTATGACCTCAGACTCATATTTTTTAGCTTATGAGCCACAGCCTTCAAAATATATATAGATAGGGGGTTTGCAATTTATTTCGGAACAAATCTAGATTATAGAAAAAGCTAATAAACGTCAGTGAATAGGCTGTGAGGTTATTTACAAAAATTAAGACAGCTGCATATGGAAATGTAGAGAACTCTCAGTATTTTTAATAGCAAGTGCTATCAACCAGGAGAAAAATATAAAATACCATACATACCAGGAATAGTACTAAAAAGTAAAATACTCAACTGCTCACTATTAGGCACCAAATTCTAAAAGCCTTTAGGAAAGTGACAAGAATGGCATGTTCCATCACTGGCTGGTATTTCGGTATGCGCACACAATCTGGAAGCACAGAGAAGTACTTGCATCTTTCATCAATGTTGAAAAGAAAAAAAGCAACAGAGAGCTGAACTGAACAAAAATTTAAACTCTTCTAGTATCCTGACAGAGGTAAAATGACAGCAAGAGCTAGTGGAAAAGCCTTTTAATCTCAAATCAGAATCCCACAAGATCTGATGAGGGTTCCCTATTCCTTTTCTTTAATGCCAGTTTTATAAAGATATTAAGTTTTATAAAGATATAAAGTTTTATAAAGATTTGCAAATACATAGTTCATATTTGAAGGTCACAGTTCTGCCTGAGGTTTCCTACTGGCTTAGGAATGACAGAAGTACACATCCTGGATTTTAAACTGTTTGTCAGCTGAAGCTAAGAGCAGGAAGCAGCTTATTTAAAATAGGTAATATGGAATATTTGTTTCTTATTAACAGTTATGAGCCTTAAAAAGACATATGCAGTGGTAAAAGGGAGTCAAGCCTTGGAGAAGACACACTCCTCTCAAACAACTAAAGCTCTACGTGAGTTTGCACATTTCATCCTCGCTAATTAAGAGCTTCAAATTAAGTTATTAGGAGCTGACAGATAACTCATTTCACTACCTCTTCTCCCCCCACTACAGCAGCGTCCATAGAACACTTCCCTTCTCTGTCCAGCAAGTGGAGGCCCTGAACGAGTCCTGACTGCTATAAAAGGCAAAAAAATCTCTTAGTGTTATACACCCCATAGCTAACCTCAGAATATCTTTTCTCCTCAGATACAGGAATTCATGCAACAAAAAAGAATGTCATAGGCTCTGTTATTCAACTATTTTACCTTTTTCTTTTTTGTGGGGTGGGGATGTGTGTTAACACCTAATACTGTGTTGCTTACAGGACTCCCAGGGCTTTCTCAGCCATACAGGGTTTACAAACAAATGAACAAAAGTAGTACTTTATCCAATTACAAGACTTACTGGAAATGTCTAATTCGAGTAAACATTTAGGCAGCAGCCTGCCTAGCACCCCAGCTAAAGTTGACTGATCTTTGATAAGAGGAACAAGACATTGCAGAGAAGCTATAATTCAATTACCCTATTTACAGTAATGTAAATCACAGTATACACAGGGGATCTTCAATATTCAACCAGCGGCAATACTATAACAGCTTAATCTAGCACAAGGCACGGCAGTGACTCAGTCAGCTAAGCAGAAGACAGGGCACAGTCTGCTGGTGTTTGATTTCAGGGATATTGCAAGATCGGAATTATTTGTTTGAGAACAACCAGAGTAATTATTGAGGGGGAGGAGGAGTGAGGAAGGCCTCAACATTTGGAGTATTTCAGACTCCGATTAAAGATGCTAAAAACACACAAAAGTCCTATTATTGAAAACAACCAGAACAATATCTGGGTATTCAAGATGTCAACCTGAATACGCTCCAATAAAAAAAAGACACATCTTGCAGCTCCCTGGGTAATAAAAACCTCCACAGCATATGCTTTAGTTCCTAGATCTCCTTCCATGCAAAATACCCACAGCACGCACAAAAATCTGCCGTTGCACAAATAAACACATGCTGCAGTAAATTAAAAAAATAGAAACACAAAGCTGCCACAGCCAATGCCGCAAACATCATGTAGCACTTGCTTTACGCACACCAGAATTTACTGCAATTAAGACATACGTTCTAAAATTATAAACATGTGACCAGACAAAGCTGACTGGTTTTAACAAACTGCTAATTAAATTGGAATCCTCTTATCCTCTCTCTCTCTCTCTTCAGCTGAATGAAGCTGCCACTGGTACAGCATAGTAGCTCATGCAAAATAGATACTGAACAACAGGCTTTTCTGTTAGGTCACCGTTAAGAAGGGGAATCTCCAGCGTGAGCCTGGCTGTCGTAGGCAGAACAGCAGAGTGCACACCAGAGATCACAGCTGGGTTGCTCTGTGCCAGACATGATTTTTACAGACCTACCGTCTCTTTTTTCTTCTAGACATGAAAGCCTCCCCTTGCAAGCTTTAGGGCTGAATTGAAAACGAGGGTGCTAAATAATTCATCCCACTAAGGGGGTGGAGGAAGGAGACCGAGAAATCCCAAACAATGCAGACAGAAGAGAACAAAAATCCCTCACCCTTTCGTCCCCCCTTCCAAACTTCTCTCGACTCCTCCGTTTCCCATTGCTCTCGAGCTTTTCCTCTGTGCAGCAAAGCAGATCTGTTACAGCCTCTACCCGAAGGCGAACCGAACTAATGAAGTATTTCCCAACCACGAAGGCAAATGTCATCAGAGCCCATCTCCTGCCCGCCTGCCAGCTCGGCGCTGGGGGTGAACCCGCGGGCGCCCGGAGCCCGCCCAGCCCAGCCCCGGGGAAGGGATTCCCCGCGGGGAACGACCCGCTCGGGGAAGGGCTTTACCACCCGCGGACCAGCCGAACGGGAGGGGGCACCGGCTCGCCGCACCGAGAAACGCCCTGCAATTTAGGGAAGCCGGCAGCTGTTTGCGCTTCTGGTGGCAGAGGGAAAGCAAACTTACTACAACATCGCATCTGTCCCTGCCGGGGAGGGCCCGGCTCCCCCCCCGGCCTCCCCCCGGGGCATCACCCCGCAGCCCAGCGCCCCGGTTACGGCCGGCAGCACCGGCGCCTTTCGTTTCCCTCCCTCCCGCCGGTCCCGGCCCCCCCC